>NC_092873.1:227141366-227441366 GCF_028372415.1 Notamacropus eugenii | reverse complement strand
GATTATTTAGATTTCAATTAATTTTTGGTTTATCTTTCCCTGGTCGTTTGTTACATATAATTTTTTATTGCATCATGATCTTAAAAGGATATACTGATTATCTCTTCCTTTCTGCACAGGACTGTGAGGTTTTATGCCCTCCTACATGGTAAATTCTTGTTTATATGCCTCGTATCACTTAGAAAAATATATGTTCTTTTCTATCCCCATCCAATTTTCTCTAGAAGTCTATTAAATCTACCTTATCCGGAATTCTATTCACCTCCATAACTTCTTTCACGTTTATTTTGTGGTTAGATTTATCAAGTTCAGAAAGGGGGAGGTCGATGTCTTCCACCAGCAGAGTTTTGCTGTCTATATCTTCCTGTAAGTCTTTTAACTTCTCCTCTAGAAATTTAGATGGCACACCACTTGGTGTGTATATGTTTAGTAATGATATTATACCATTGTCTATGGTGCCTTTTAGCAGGATATAGTTAACTTTCTTATCTCTTTTGATTAGATCTATTTTTGCTTTTGCTTTCTCTGAGATTAGGATACCTACCACTGGTTGTTGTACATCAGCTGAAGCATACTATATTCTGCTCCAAACTTTTGCCTGTATCCCAAAGTTCCCCTTCTTTCAAATGTGTTTGCTATAAACAACATATTGTAGTATTGTTTTTTAATAGTTTTATTTATTTATTTTTAGATTTCAACATTCATTTCCACAAAATTTTGAGTTCCAATTTTTTGCCCTATCTCTCCCCTCCCCTCACCCCATAACACCTTTTATTCTGATTACACATTCCCTCAATGTGCCCTCCCTTCTACCACTTCCAACCCTTCCCTTATTCCCATCTTCTCTCTTTTCTTGTAGGGCAAAACAAATTTCTATACTTCATTACCTGTATTTCTTATTTCCCAGTTATATGCCATAATAATTCTGAACAATCGTTTCTAATACATTGAATTCCAACTTCTCTCCCTCCCTCCTTCCTCACTCATTCCCACTGAGAAGACAAGCAATTCAACACAGGCTATATACGTGTCATTTTTCAAAAGACTTCCATGATAATCATGTTGTGTAAGACTAACTATATTTCCCTCCATCCTACCCTGTCTCCCTTTTTTTTCTTTTCTCTCATTTGACCTTGTCCCTTCCCAAAAGTGTTTGCTTCTAGTTACTCCTTTTTCCCATTTGCCCTCTTTTCTATCATTCCCCTCACCCCACTTGTCCCCTTCTCCTCTGCTTTCCTGTAGTGTAAGATAGATTTTAATACCAAATTTAATGAGCATGTTATTCCCTCCTTAAGCCATATGTGAAGAGAGTGAGTTTCACTTTTCCCTCTCACCTTCTCCTTTTTCTCCTCCATAGAGCAAGATTTTTCTTATTTCACTTATGAGTGATAGTCTGTCCCATTCCATTTCTCCCTTTCTCCTCGCAATATTTTCCTCTCTCACCCCTTAATTTTATTTTTATGAGTATCATCTCTTCTGATTCAACTCAACCTGTACTCTCTGTGTGTGTATGTGTGTGTGTGTGTGTGTGTGTGTGTGTGTGTGTGTGTGTGTATAATCCCTCCACCTTCTCAAATACTAAGAAAAATCTCAAGAGTTACAAATATTACCTTTCCATATCGGAATGTAAACAGCTCACCTTTAGAAAGTCCTTTATGATTTTTCTTTCCTGTTTATTCTTTTAAAGTTTCTCTTGATTCTTGTGTTTGAAAGAAAATTTTCTATTCAGTTCTGGGTTTTTCATCCTGAATGCTTGAAATTCCTCTATATCATTGAATGACCATTTTTTCCCCTGAAATAGTATACTTGGTTTTGCTGAGTAGATGATTCTTGGTTTTAATCCCATTTCCTTTGACTTCTGGAAAATCCTATAACAAGCCCTTTGATGCCTTAATGTAGAAGCTGCCAGATTCTGTGTTATCCTGATTGTATTTCCACAATACTCAATTTTTTTTCTTTCCCACTGCTTGCAATATTTGGCCCCAATATTCCTAGGAGTTTTTTTTTTTTTTTCAAGTATCTTTCAGGAGATGATCACTGGATTCTTTCAATATTTATTTTGCACTGTGGTTCTAGAATATCAGGGCGGTTTTCCTTGTTAATTTTATGAAAGATGATGTCTAGGCTCTTTTTTTGATCATGGCTTTCAGGTAGTTCCATAATTTTTTAATTGTCTCTCCTGGATCTATTTTCCAGGTCAGTTGTTTCCCAATGAGATGTTTCACATTGTCTTCTATTTTTTCAGTCTTTTCGTTTAGTTTTGTAACTTCTTGGTTTATTGTATAGTCATTAGCTTTTTTAAACTCCACTCTCATTTTTAAAGATTTATTTTGTCCAGTGAACTTTTGCACTTTCTTTTTCATTTGGCTAATTTTGCTTTTTAAAGCCTTCTTCTCTTCATAGGCTTTTTGGACTTCTTTTTCCAATTGAGTTAGCCTATTTTTAGAGGTGTTTATTTTTCCTAAGTATTTTTTTTTTGTTCTTCTTTAGCAAACTTCTGACTCACTTTTCAAGCTCTTCTATGTCCTGAGCCCATTTCATATTCATTTTGGAGGTACTGGAGGCAGAAGCCTCAACTTCCTCTGACAGTATGCATTGTTCTTCCTCATTCAAAAGGATGGAAGGAGATACCTGTTCACCAAGAAAGTAACCTTCTACGGTCTTATTTTTTTTCTGTTTTTGTTTTGCTTTGTTTTGGTTTGGTTTGGTCTTTTTTGGCATTTTCTCAGCCAGTTACTTGACTTCTCAATCCTTTTCCAAGAGAAGGGTCCTACTGCTCCTTCCCCACCAGGACCTTGCTCAGGGCTGAGATTAAGATCAGCTGCTCAATTTCCCCAGGGCCTTTGGGTGGGGTTGGGGCCACCACTCAGGGCTGAGGTGCAGATCCCCTGCTCAATTTCCCCAGAGGCTTTAAACTGAGCCACTCTGACAGTGGACTCAGACTGCTTCTGTTGCACTGTAGCCACCACCTACTGCTGCCGCTGCCTCTGCCACCACCTGGGACCAGTTCTGGAAGGACGTTGCTCTGCTCTTGCCCAGCTGGGAAAGCCCTCCCACACTGACCTTTGAAGCTTTCTTTATTGCTTTTCGATTGAGGGACCTGGGACCCTCCCTTCTGGAGATTCTGCTCCAGAGGCCTGTTCTGATCGTGTTCCTCCCCGTGCTGTATGACCAGGGCTGGGCTGTGCTCTGTTCAGCTTCCCATGGGATAGACTTTTCCTGTTGGCCTTCCAGATTACCTTTTGCTGGAAATCTCTTTCACTCTGTCGTCCTGTGGCTTCTGCTCTTCTAGAATTTGTTGAGAGTCATTTTTTACAGATATTTTGTCAGTTGTTGGGGAAGTGCTATAGTATATATGTCTTTCTACTCTGCCATCTTGGCTCTGCTCCTTAGTATTATGGTTTTAATACATTCTGCTATGTGCCTCCATTTTATGGGAGAGTTCATCCTGTTCACATTCACAGTTATGATTTTTATCTGTGTCTTTCCATCCTATTTCCTCCTCTGTCTATGTTTTATTTCTCCTTTCCCTTCTCAAAAGAGCTTTACTTTTGATCACTGCCTCCCTCAATCTTCCTTTCTTTCTGTCAGCCCCCCTTCCTTTTATTTCTCTTTTCCTTTACTATTTTTCCCCTTCTTTTTGACACCTCCTCCCTTTTCTTTCCCTTTTCCCCTTCTACTCCCTCTGGGACAATTTAGATTTCTATGCTCAACTGAGTATGTTGTTCCTTCCTTGAACCAAAGTAGATGAGAATAAAGATCAAATAACATTCACTTCCCTGCCCTCTTTCCCTCTGTGATAATATGTTATTGTGCTTCTTCCTGAGATGTAATTTGCCTTTTTCTGCCTCTCCTTTTCTCTTCTCTCGTTACAATTTCTTCACACCCATTAATTCTGTGCTTTTTATTATTGTATCAGTTAATTTATACCCACAACTTTTCTATATGTATATTCCCTTTTAATGTAATAATAAATATACAGTTCTTGAGATTAACAAGTATCATCCCCCTATATAGGGATGTAGCTTGCCCATATCGAATAACATGTTTGTTTTCCCCTGTTTACATTTTTATGTCTCTCTTGAGTCCCATATTTGAGGATGAAATTTTCTATCCAGCTCTGACCTTGTCATCAAAAATTTTGGAAATCCCTTATTTCATTGAATGTATATCTCCTTGCCTGAAAGATTATGCTCAGTTTTACTCGGTAATTGATCCTTGGTTGTAGTCCAAGCTCCTTTGATTTACAGAATATCATATTTCAATCCCTCTGATCTTTCAATATAGAAGCAGGAAGGTCCTATGTGATCCTGACTGTAGTTCCACAATATTTGAATTGTTTCTTTCTGGCTGCTTGCAGTATTTTCTCCTTCCCTTGACAGTTCTGGAATTTGGCAACAATATTCTTTGGCATTTTTGATTTGGGATCTCTTTTAGGAGGTAATCTGTGGATTCTTTCAATGACTAATTTGCCCTATGGTTCTAGGACCTCAGGGCAGTTTTCCTTGACGATTTCCTGGAAGATATTGTTCATTTTCTTTTGTCATCAGGGCTTTCAGCTAGACCAATAATTCTTAGATTTTTTCTTCTGGATCTATTTTCCAGGTCAGTTGTTTTTCCAGTGACGTATTTTACATTTTCTTCTGCTTTTTTCTTTGTGCAGATTCTGTTTGACTAATTCTTGGTATCTCATAGAGTCATTAGCTTCTACTTATTCAATTCTAATTTTTAATAAATTGTTTTCTTCAGTTAGGGTTTATACTTCATTTTCCATTTGTCCAATTTTCCTCATGAGCTTTTGTGCTTCTTTACGTATTTGTCCAATTTGACTTTTTAAAGATCTATTCTCTTCAGTGAATTCTTTCTTAATTTTGTCAATTGTGTTTTTAAAATCATTGGCTAGTTCTTCTACCTTTCTAAATTGGTTTTTAAAATCCTTCCTGAGCTCTTTCAGGATGTTTTTTGGGGCTTGAGACCAGTTTATATTCCCTTTTAAGTTTTCAGATGTGGGCATATTGTCAGTGCTGACATCTTCTGAATTTGTATTTTGGTCTTCTCTGTCCCAATAGCAAGATTCTATGGTATTTGCTTTTCTGATTTGCTTCTTACTCATGGTGATTGCCTTTTTCCCAGCTTTTAAAGTGGCTTTCTGATTCTAGGGTACAGGGGTCTCTGTCTCATGTTTCTTGTGCTGAGAACTTGAGGCCTGCTTACTAGCTTTATGTGTTTTTGCTTCTTGTTCTTTCAGTTAAAAACTATAAAATGCTACATCTTACCTGGTGCTGAGCTGGCTAGTGTGTGCCAAGGTTGAGGTCAGGTGATGTCTTTTTGATTTCTCTCAGGATTACACTGAAGCTCCCTGTGTGGAGTGTGGAGTAGGGGTGGTCTGGCCACAGGAGTTCTCCTCCTTCCCTAGAGCTGAGCTAAAGTACAGGCAGGCTTAGCAGGTGGTAAAACCTCTTTTTCGAGGGTGTTTACCCAATTCTCCTTGGTGGTGCACTAAGACATGCCTGGGTTCTTGGTGTTAGTGCTTCCATGTTCCACCCCCCTGAGGATCAGGATCTCCTCCTGGTCTGCTGAGGTGAGGCATGCTCAAATGCCTCTGGTCCTACACTGGTCCTCTTCAGCCACAGCAAGAAGTCCTCTTCTTGTCAATCTTCCTAACCTGAGCTGAGAGACTGTTATTCCCCTTGTGCTGACTCCACTATTCCAGGATTTTTCCTAGGGAAATATTCTCTGGGTTTTTCAAGGTCCACAAGGGGAGAGTAAGAGCACTTACAGTTTACTCTGCCATCTTGGTTCCTAGAAGTTCAAGTAGGTCCACTCTGTTTCTTTGAGATTCACTGCATCAGTCTTGATTAAGATATGATTTTGTTTATCTCTTCCAACAGCCACCAGTCACTTTCCTGCCTTTCTCATGTCAGGATCTGAGGTCAATTAGGGTGATTAACAATCTTACTCTCTATCCAACCCTTTAGTTTCATGTGCTGGGATTTTAATATATGAATCCTCTGGCCTCTCATTCTCAAAATCACTCCAAGTCTTTTGAGTTGCATATTTATATATTTTCAAACTAACACAGGCACCCACAGTGATGATATTCATATTATTCAGAAATGTATCACTTCCAGTATTTTTAACTTTGACATCAGTTCCTATCTATTCTTCTGCCTCACTACTGCTGAACCTTTCTTCTTCCACATAGCATCCTCCATTCATTCTTGATCTTCTTTTAACTTCACTTTCCTCTTTTCACAGTCTTGAGCCTATTTATAACTTTTTACAATTCATACGGTCCTATGCATTGTACATGTCCCTTGACTAGCTCTTTGCAATGTGTTTCTCTATCTCTATTTCTGTCTCTCTGTGACACTCTCAGTCTCTCTCTGTCTCTCTGTCATTTACAGTATCTTTTCAAAATGTCATTTGTTTTAACATTGTTTGCTTTTTAAAATTTGAGTTAAAATTTCTCCACCTCCCTCCTACCCTATGTTCCTTCTATTGAGAAGGAAAACAAAATGATATCAAATATATATGTGAAATCATATTAACCTTATTTTCATATTATTTCCATATTAACTATATTTTCAGTAAAATCAAGAAAAAAGTAATATATATATATATATATATATATATATATATATGTATATATTTCCATTGGTGCTCAGGGTTGATCAATTCTTTCTCTGGATGTGGGTAGCTTTTTTTTCATCATGAGTACTTTAGAACTGTTTTGAATTGCTTTATTAATCTCAGTAACCAAGTGTTTCACAGTTGATCATCATTACAACATTGATGTTACTCTACAGAAAGATCTCCCAGTTCTTTTAAATTCATTTTTTGTCAGCTTGTATAAATCTTGCCATGGTTTTCTGAAAAATTTTCCCTTGTAATTTCTTATAATGCGCATGAACTACATCATAATCATGTACCTCAAATTGTTCAGCCATTTCCCAACTGATGGGCATCCCCCTCAATTTCCAATTTTTTCCACAACAGAGTTGATCTATCTATCTATTTATCTATCACTTCACTAGTTCACTATTCCACCAAGAGTTATGAACTCTTAGTCCACCTAGTCATCCCCAAACCCTCTAAACACTTGCAATTTTAAACAGGTGTGAGTTGGTACCTGAGAGTTGTTTTAATTTGATTTACTCTAATCAATAATGATTTAGAAGATTTTTCATATGACTAGAGATAGCTTTTATTTCAACTTCTGAACACATCCTATTTATATATAGTGACCATTTCTCCATTGGATAATACTTCTTGTAAATAGAACTGTAAAATAGTTTTTGTCAGTTTGGTGAAG
The DNA here is from genome assembly GCF_028372415.1 of Notamacropus eugenii. Classification (NCBI taxonomy): domain Eukaryota; kingdom Metazoa; phylum Chordata; class Mammalia; order Diprotodontia; family Macropodidae; genus Notamacropus; species Notamacropus eugenii. The sequence continues at coordinate 227,434,051 of NC_092873.1, read as the reverse complement.
TTCTATATTTCATACATATTTAAAAAGTGAGGCCTTTATCAGATAAACTTGCTTTAATTTTTGTTATTGTTGTTATAACTTCATTGGCTATGATACCTTTTAGCAAAATGTAGTTTCTCTGATTATCTCTTTTAATTAGGTCTACTTTTGTTCTTGCTTTGTCTGAGACAATGATTGCTACCTTTAACTTTTTTTTTTTTACTTCAATTGAAACATATGAGCTTCTGCTCCAACCCTCTATTTTAACTCTGCATGTCTTTAATTTTCAAATATTTTTCTTATAAACAGTATATTATTGGGTTCAAGTTTCTAACCCTTCTTTCTATCTGCTAATGTTTTATGAGGGAGCTCATCCCATTCCTATTCACAGTTACGACTAATAACTTTGTATTTTCCTCCATTCCATTTTCTTCTGTTTCTTTCTCTCTCTTTTTATCTTGCCCCTCATTTGTCTCTTTTGATTCTAATTACTGTCTCCCTTATTCTACCCTTCTTCTTACTGTCCCTTGTTTTTCTCTTATCCCCTATCCTTATTTTCCTGCTGAGTAAGTTAGGTTTCCATACAAAAGTGATTGTGTATATGTAGTCTTCTTTCTTTGAACCAATTCTGATCAAAGTGAAGTTCAAGCATTATCTGCCACCCTGTATTTTCCCTCCATTGTAAAAATTCCTCTTTGCCTGCCTCTTTTATGTGAGAAAATTTTCCTCATTTTGGGGCACCATTCTAATGATTCACCCCTCTTTATCACCCCTTCACTTTTGTGTATAATATTCCAACATAACTGACTCATGCCCATGTGCTCTGTGTTAATAAAGACAGTTTTCAGGAGTTATGAATATCATCTTCCCATGTAGGAATGTAAACACTTCAGCTTTACTGAGTCTGTTTTGTCCCTCTTCCATTTACTATTTTATGCTTCTCTTGAGTGTTGTATTTAAATATTAAATTTTGTACCCAACTCTGGTCTTTTCATCAGAAATTCTTGAAAGTCATATTTTTTATCACATATCCATTTTTCCCCCTGAAGGATGACCCTCAGTTTAGCTGGATAGTTTATCTTTATATATCTGACCACTTTTATGTCAGATATTTAACCCATTCTATATCTCCCTTTCCCCTTCTCCCAATGAATTTCTCTTTCTCATCCCTAAATTTTATTATTATTATTATTTTTACATAATCATCCCATCATATCCAACTCACACCTGTGCCCATTCTCTGTATGTGCTCTTTCTAACTGCCCTAATAATTAGAAAGTTTTTAGGAGTTAAAAATATCATTTTTTGACATGGGAATGTAAACATTTTCACCTTATTGAATTTCTTATGATGTCTCTTTCCTGTTTAACTATTTATAATAGTTTCTTTTATTTGAAAGTCAAATTTTTTGTCAAGCTCTGGTCTTCCATCAGGAATATTTAAAAGTACTCTAATTCATTGAATATCCATTTTTTTTTTCTCTGAAGAATTATACTCAGTTTTGCTGTGTAGGTGAATCTTGGTTGCAACCCTAAATCTTTTGCCCTCACATTCCATGTCCTTTGAACCTTAAATGTAAAAACTGCTACATTTTGTGTTATCCTGACTGTGGCTCCATGATATTTCAATAGTTTGTTTTTGCTTATCCTTGACGTGGGAGCTTTAAAATTTTGATATAATACTCCTGAGAGTTTTCATTTTGGTGTCTCAGATGATCAGTAGATTTTTTATTTTCTATTTTACCATCTTGTAAATATTAGTGCAATTTTCCTTCATAATTTCTTGAAATATGATGCTTACATAATTTCATCATGGCTTTCAGGCAGTCCAATAAATAATTATCTCTCCTTAATCTCTTTCCCTGATCAGTCATTTGTTCAATGATATACTTCATATTTTCCTCATTTTTTTCATTCTTTTGACTTTATATTAATGTTTCTTGATGTCTCGTGTAGTTATTATGTCTAATTCTATTTTTTAAATAATGCCCTTCATGAAATTTTCTACCTCTTTTTTCATAATTTGGCAAATTTTCCTTTTCAAGGAGTTCTTTTCTTCAATGAATTTTTGTCTATTTAACATTAGTTCAATTCTTTTTCAGTGTGTTTTTTCCCAGTAATAATGCATTTTTTTAACCAGGCTGTTGACTCTCTTTTCGTAATTTTGTTGAATCGTTTTCATTTCTTTTCCCAGTTTTTCCTCTACTACTCTTATCTCTTTCTTTAACCATCCAGGAATTCTCATTGGACTTGGGTCATATTAGCAATTTTTTGAGACTTTGGTTGTAGCTGTTTCCTAGTTGGTCTTTGCTGAGTTCATGTCTTGATCTTCTCTGGCACTGTAGTAGCTTTTTAGATTCAAGTTCTTTTTGTTGTTGTTTACTTATTTTTCAAATCTATTTGTTGACTTTAAAGTTTATGTTAAAGTTGAACTCTGCTCACCTGGGTGTGGGAAGTCATTGTCCCAAGCTTTAGTTTTGTTTTTGTTTTTGTTTCATTTTGCTGTTTTCAGAAGTAGTTTTGGGAATCTATAACTTTGTGGTGCTTCTAATTTGGTGCAGTTCTGGGAGATGTATTGTCACTGCTTTTCTGGTCTACTCTCTGGTCTTGACCAGGAAGGGCTCCTGATTTCCTGTCACCAGAAGTGGTACTGTTCCTTAGTACTGTGATAAGGGTGCCTACTCCCTTGTGATTGACCACAAGCACTTTTCTCCATCCTGGAACAGTGATCCGGAATTATGCAGGGGCAATAGAGTTGCCAGTCAACTCCATCTGCACAAGTATCAGCAAAAATTCTTTCTGACCTTTTCTCTAACATTCTCATCATCTCTGGGATTCAAGTTCCTAAAGGTGCTGCTACTACCATTGTACCAGTTGCCCCCATAGTGCAGGGCTTATCATCATTTTTAGTCTCTACAATGAAAAAAGAACAATTTTGATCCAGTTATTCTTTTAAATTACTGTTATATCTTTCCTTTTAAAATGAGAAATTATTAGATAACATAATTTATATTTACTATCTCTACCTCTTTATTTTCAAATATTGCTCAATTTCTTGCAACCCACTTTTATCATTAAAAAAAAATTTCCTTTCAAGAGTTAAAAATGATATCCTAATTATTGAATTTAATGGAATTTGCTCACTTTTTATATTATATGCTCTCTCCATTGCTTTTGTTAACATTTAGACATGATCTTCTTTAAGCTTCCAAGGCCCTGCTCTTACTTACTTTGCCTACATTTTGAGTGTTTATCATTCTCTGCTGGATCATCTTCCATCTTTTACTACATTTGTAATGTTTTTTGTTTCCTGAACTCAATCTTGTTATTTTCTTTCCTTGAACATGGAGTCCTGGGATTCAACAATTTCTCATTATGTAGATGTAGATGTCAAGGTCACAAAGATAAACATCAGAAACTACTGAAATCTCAGAATATAATTTTCACTGTAATAGCTATAATTTAACAATTGCTTGAGCAGCTCTGGAATGATATTGCATTGTTAATATGAGGATAGAGTAGCAGTCATGGAAAAAGGAACAGATCTGTTCTATGCAAGTGGGATATTCTTTTGTTTCTTGGCTATGATCACAAAGACAGTGAATAAAGATGGAGGTATCAAGGTGTCTCCTCATTTAAGGTTTTGTATCCTTGAATGACTATTCTACTACATTTATACACACAAAATATAAACAGTAGGTACTTCTACCAAAATTTTCTATCACAACACATCAATTAATTAAAATCTCAATGACAATCAATGTATGATTGTCCAATAACTTTCACATGGTTATTCAGCATGACAGCTAGTTGGTGCAGTGAATAGAGCATCTAGTCTAGAATGATGAAGATCTGAGTTTAAATTTGACCTCAGACAGTAATTGGCTATGGGATCCTAAAGTCATTTCACCTTAGTTTGTCTCAGTTTCTTCATTCATAAATTAGGGATAATAGTAGCATCTAATTCCCAGGATTGTTGTGAGTATCAAATGATATAATAATTTGAAAGTACTTAGCACAGTCCCTGGCACATATAACACACTATATAACTGTTAACTATTATGCTATTATCGTTATGATGCTTATGGAGATGATCATGATGATAATGATTCTTTCTCTTGTGTAAACCCAAAAGAATATGCTACGGGAATCTCACACACATCAATAAGCATTTATTAAGCACCAATTTTATGTCAGATACTGTGCTAAAGATACAAAGACAAAAAATTCTAATGGAGGAAACAAAATGAAAATCTGCATAAGCAATATTTGTGTATATTCTTATTTGTGTGTATGTTTATATATACATATGTAAATTCATGTATGTAAGTATACACAAGATCAATTGAAGACAATCTTAGTGGGAAGGCACTAGCATTCACTTTAAAAATTCAAAGTTAAACATGATGTATGTTCTTGAGAGATAGCTGTTTTTAGGGTAGCTGTTGGGAGGCTTTCTAAGATAGTTTCAGATATTCTTTTTCCTGAATCATTAGACAAATTCAGTATACTAATAATACATTAGTGTGCCTATACCTCACAGCCTTTTGAACAAATTACATTTTTTTCTTTTGTCATCCTTGTTAGTATGTTGCATGAGATTCAATCCTGTTATCTTAAATAGAACATCTCTTAAAAATATCCTGAATTTCATATGTTTTGACCATTTATCTATTGGAGAATAGATTTTATTCTTAACAGTAATATAAATTTCTTTCTATCATTTTTTGGCTCTGGGAGACAAGATAGTGGAGTGATTGGTAATTGCTATCTCCCTTCCCTTGTTGACATTGACAAGCCCAGAGAACATTTCCCTGAGAAATACCCTGAAACAGTGGGAGCAGCAGAATGGGGAAACAAAGTCTTAGACCATAAGGGTAGGAAGATCACTAAGGAGGGTTACTCTAGCTGTAGCTGAAGGGGGCCAGTACAGGATCCGAGTTGTCCCAGATAGCCCCACCTCAACAAACTGGGAGAAGATCCTGAACCCCAGGGGAGTGAAGCCAGCAAATGCCAACACCAGGACCCCACACCCCAGGGGAATCAGGAAGACACTAGGATAGACAGGATCATCAAACACTGAGCTTGCCTATGATCTAGCTCAGCAGAGGAGACCTCTTGTGGCCAGACCATCCTTCCCTCACACTTAAGGAGGTAGCCCTATGGTAACTTCGGGAAAAACCCAAAAAGACCTCACTTGGACTCTGCTTTCCAACACCAGCCAGCTCAGCATCAGGTAAAATGCAGCATTTTGTCTTCTAGCTGAAAGAACCAGAGGCCACAACACACAAAGTCTCAAGTCTTAGTTACAAGAACTGAGGGACAGAGCCCCCTGTGGACCCAGATACAGACTTCTAATTTAAAAGCAAGGAAATGGGTAACTATCTGGAGAAAGAAGGAAGGCAGAAATGAAAACACCATAGAATCCTTCTATGGGGACAAGGACCAAAACACAAATACCAAAGAGGTCAGCATTGAGACTGCACTCCCATCTGAAACGTCAGAAGGGAATATGAACTGGTCTGAAGCAAAAAGAGCCTTCTTGGAAGAGCTCAGGAAGGATTTTAAAAGTCAGATTAAAGAAACAGAAGAAAAGTTGACCAATGACTTTAAAAATATGAAAAAAAAATCCCAGAAAAATTTAAAACGACAATTTGACAAATGGAAAAAGAAGTACAAAAGTTAAATAGAGAAAATAACTCCTTAAAAGGAACAATTGGACATATGAAAAAGGAGACACCAAAGTTACCTGAAGAAAACAATTTGATAAATCAGGCAACTAGAAGCTAATGACTCCATGAAACATCAAGAATCAGTCAAACAGAAATTAAAGAATGAAAAGATAAAAGAAAATGTAAAATATCTAATTGGAAAAACAACTGATGTGGAAAATAAATCCAAGAGAGCAAATCTAAGGCTTATTGGTGTACCAGAAAGATAAGATGAAAAAAAGAGCCTGGACAATATCATCCATGAAAACATCAAGGAAAACTGCACAGAAGTCCTACACCCAGAGGGCCAAATAGTCACCAAAAGAATCCATTGTTCACCTCCTGAAAAGGACTCCAAACTAAAAACACCAAGGAATATCATTGCCAAATTCCAGAACCATCAAGAGAAGGAGAAAATACTGCGGGCAGACAGAAAGAAACAATTCAAATATTGAGGAGCTACAGTCAGAAACACACAGGACCTTGCAGCTTCTACATTAAAAGATCGAAAGAAATGAAGTATGATATTCTGTAAGGCAAAGGAACTGGGACTACAAACAAGAATTAATTACCCAGCCAAGTTGAGCAAAATATTTCAGGCAAGGAGATGGACATTCAATGAAATAAGGGATTTCCAGACCTTCATGATGAAAAGGCTAGAAATCAATAGAAAATCTGATCTTCAAACATAGGTCTCTAAAGAGGTATAAAAAGGTAAACAGGGGGGAAAAACAAACTTGTTACACAATGTGGGCAAACTGTTTCCATGCCTATAAGAGAAGATGACACTTGTTAATATTGAGAATTGTATATTTATTATGAAACATAAAAGGGACATACAGAGATAGAGGGAGTCAGTATAAATTAAATGATGTGATGGTAACAAATGTAATTTAGGGGTGTGTAAAGGGATTGTAATGGGAGATGTGAAAAAGAGGAGTCAGAAAAAAATAAATTCCATCACAGGAAGAAGCACAAAATTATATTACAGTAGAAGAAAATAGAGAAGGTAGATGAGCATTGTTTGAGAGGTACTCTCATTTGATTGGATTCAAAGAGGGTACAACAAACTCAGTTAAGTGTAAAAACAACTAGCTCTATAAGCAGTAGGAAAGGAAGTGGGAAAGAAAAGGGAGGGGAGGCCAAAAGGGAGGGAAAAAGTAGTAAGGGAAAAGGGAATTAAAATGGAGGGGGATTGAAAGAAGGGAGGGAAGACTGAAGGAGGCAGTTGTCAAAAATTAAAATTCTGCTGTGGAGGAGTATGGAAAACTAAAGACATAATAAGGGGAAATGGGACAGAGGGAAAGTCACAGATAGGAATCATAACTGTGAATGTGAATGAGATGAACTCTCCCATGAAACAGAGAAGGACAGCAGAATGGATTAAAAAGCACAGTCCAACAATATTTTGTTTACAAGAAACACATTTGAAACTGGGGGATACAAACAGGGTAAAGGTGAAAGGTTGGAGAAGAGTATTTTGTGCTCCAATTGAGTAAAAAAAGCAGGGGTAACTATTCTAATCTCAGAAAAAGCAAAAGCAGAAATAGATCTAATCAAAAAAGTTAAGGAAGGGAACTATATCCTGCTAAAAGGCACCATACACAATGAAGCAATTTCATTACTAAGCATATATACTCCAAGTGGTATAGCATCCAAAATTCTTAGAGGGGAAGTTAAGGGAGTTACAGGAAGAAATAGACAGCAAAACTATACTACTAGTGCAGCTGAAAAAGCTAGAAAAAGAAGAAATTGAAAATTCCCATGTAAATACCAAATTAGAAATACTGAAAACAAAAGGAAAGATTAATAAAATTGAAATTAAGAAAACTACTGAACACAGAAAACTAGGAGTTGGTTTTATGAAAAAAATAAAATTGATAAACCTTTGCTTAATTTGATTTAAAAAATGTAAGAAGAAAATCAAATTACCAATATCAAAAATTAAAAGGGTGAACTAACCTCCAATGATGAGGAAATTAAAACAGTAATTAGAAATTACTTTGCCCAACTATACGCCTAAAAAATTGATGATCTAAATGAGACAGAAGATTATTTTATTTATTTATTTATTTTCAGTGTTCCACAATCACTATCATACAATATAGTTTTTTTCCCTTCCTCTCCCTCCCTTCCCCTCCCTCCCTCCTTTCCTCCCTGAAATGGGATACAATTTTATATAGGTTCTACACATATATTCCTATTAAATACATTTTTCACCATAGTCATGTTGTATAGAAGAACTAAAATGAATGGGAGAGATCATATAACAAACTAAAACAATAATACAAAAGAAAATGATCTGCTACAATCTGTGATTGAATTCCATAGTTCTTTCTCTGGATGTGGAAGGCATTTTGTTTTAAAAGATCATTGGGAATTTTTTAAGTCCTTGCATTGCAAGTTCTAAGTCTACCAGAAAAAATCCTTGCACACTGCGGTTGTTGCTGTGTACAAAGTTCTCCTCATTTTGCTCCATTTGCTCAGCATGAGATCATATAAGTCTTTCCAAGCCTCTCTGAAAGCTTCCTGTTCATCATTTCTTGTAGCATAATAATATTCCATTACATTCATAAGAGCTGCTAGAATACTTTTGTACATGCATGTTCTTTTCCTTTTTCTTTGATCTCTTTGAGTTATAGATATAGTAGCAGTACTGCTGGGTCAAATAGTATATGCAGGAACATAATATGGGCATAATTTCAAGTTACTGTCTAGAATGGTCTGACTATTCCCCAGCTCTACCAACAGTACATTAGAATACTTGTTTTCATTCCCCATTTGATGGACATCCCCTTGATTTCCAGTTTTTAGCCAACACAAAGAGTGCTGCTATAAATATTTTTGTACATGTGGGACCCTTTCCCATTTTTATGATCTCTTTAGGATACAGTCCTAGAAGTAGTATTGTTGGGTCAAAGGGTATGCATATTTTTGTAGCCTTTTGGGCATAGTTCCAAATTACTCTCCAGAATGATTGTATCAGCTCACATCTCCACCAACAATGAATTAGTGTTCCAACTCTCCCACATCTTCTGCAACATTTATCATCTTCTTATCAGCCAATCTGATAGGTGTGATGTGGTATCTCAGAGTTTTGATTTGCATCTCTCTAATCAATAGTCATTTAGAGCATTTTGATAAACCTTTGGTCAATTTGATTTAAAAAAAGAAAGATGAAAAACAAATTACCCATATCAAAAATGAAAATGGTGAACTAACCTCCAATGAGGAAGAAATTAAAACAATAATTAGAAATTACTTTGCCCAACTTTATTCTCATAAATTCAACAATCTAAATGAGATGGATGATTATTTTTAAAAAAATAACTTGTCCAGATTAACAGAAGAGGAAGTTGAGTATGTAAATAACTCCATCTCAGAAAAGGAAATTGATAAAGTTATAAATGAACTCACTGGGAAAAAATCTCCAGGGACACATGGATTTACAAGTGAATTCTATTCAAACATTTAAATAAAAATTGATTCCAATACTATATAGACTACTTGGGAAAATTGCCAAAGAAGGAGTCCTCTCAAATTATTTTTATGATACAAATATGGCTCTGATACTTAAACCAAAACAGAGAAAGAAAGTAATAGACCAATTTCTCTAATGAATATGGATGCAAAATTTTTAAATAAGATATTAGCAAAAAGAACACAGCAACTTGTCATGAGAATAATACATTATGATGAGTTACAATTTATACCAGGAATGTAGGGATGGTTTAATATTAGAAAAACTATTAGCATTATTAATCGTATCAGCAACAAAACCAACAGAAACCACATGATTATCTCAATAGATGCAGAAAAAGCCTTTGACAAAACACAACAACCATTCCTGTTAAAAACACTGGAAAGCATAGAAATAAATGGAATTTTCCATAAAATTATAAGCAGTATCTACCTAAAACAATCAGCAAGCACTATATGCAATGGGGACAAGAGAGATTCATTTCCAATAAGAGCGAGGTGAAACAAGGATGTCCATTATCACCACTGTTTTTCAGTATGGGATTAGAAATGTTAGCTGTAGCAATGAGAAGAAAAAGAAATTGAAGGATTTAGAACAGGCAAAGAAGAAACTAAGTTATTACTCCTTGAAGATGACATGATGACATATTTAAAGAAGTTCACAAAATTAATTAAAAACTACTTCAAATAATAATTAACTTCGTCAAACTTGCAGGTTACAAAATAAACCCACTTAAATCACCTGCATTTCTATATATTACTAACAAAGGCCAAAAGCAAGAAATAGAAAGAGAAATCCTGTTTAAAGCTACGATAGACACTATAAAATATTTGAGAGTCTACCTGCCAAAACAAATCCAGATATTATATGAACACAATTACAAAACACTTTTTGGACAAACCAAATCAAATCAAAATAAGTGGAAAAACATTAGTTGCTCGTGGGTAAGCTGAGATATTATAATAAAAATAACAATTCTATCTAAATTAATTTACTTGTTCAGTGCCTTACCTTTCAAAGTATCAGATAATTATTTTCTAGAGCTAGAGAAAATAATATCAAATTTCATCTGGAAGAACAAAAGGTACAGAATATCAAGGAAACTAAGGAAAATAAATACTAGGGAAGTTGGTCTAGTCCTACCAGATCTCAAACTGTATTGCAATGCAGCAATCATCAAAGTACTTGGTACTGGCTAAGAAACAGAGGGGTAGACCAGTGGAATAGGTTATGTACTCAAGACACAATTAATGAATATAGCAATCTACTGTTTGGTAAACCCAAGGAACCCAGCTTCTGGGATAAGAACTCACTGTTTGATAAAAATTACTGGGAAAACTGGATAACAATGTGTCAGAAACTCAGCATAAACCAATGGCTGACACTCTACACAAGTATAAAGTCCAAATGGATACATGCTCTAGGTACAAAGAATGATACTATAAACAAATTAGGGGAACAAGAAACAGTTTATTTGTCAGATTTATGGAGAATGGAGAAATTTATGATCCAATAAGAGATGTAGAACATTATGAAGTGCAAAATGGATAATTTTGATTACATAAAACTGAAATTTTTTTGCCCAAACAAACCCAATGCAAGCAAGAGGGAAGCAGAAAACTGGGAAAGAATTTTTACAACTAGTGTCTGTGATAAAGGCCTCATTTCTAAAGTGTATGGAGAATTGAATCAAATATGCAAGAATACAAGTCATGCCCCAATGGATAAATGGACAAGAGCCGATAACAGGGAATTTACAGAGGAAGAAATCAAAGCTATCTATAATGATATGAAAAATTGCTCCAAATCACTATTGATTAGAAAGATGCAAATCAAAACAACTGTGAGGTACCACATCACACCTATCAGACTGGCTAATACAACAAAACAGGAAGACGATAAGTGTTGCAGAAGATGTAGGAGAGTTGAACACTAATTCACTGTTGGTGGAGCTGTGAGCTTATACAAACATTTTGGAGAGTAATTTGGAAATATGACCAAATGGCTACAAAAATATAATACCCTTTGACCCAGCAATATTGCTTTTTGGACTCTATCCAAAAGACATCATAGAAATGGGAAAGGATCCCACAAGTACAAAAATGTTTATAACAGTTCTCTTTGTGGTGGGCAAGAGCTGGAAATCAAGGGGATGCCCATTAATTGGGGAATCGCTGAACAAGTTGTGGTATATGAATGTAATGGAATACTATTGTGCTATGAGAAATAATGAACCAGAAGAATTCAGAGAAGCCTGGAATGGCTTATGTGAACTGATGCTGAGTGAAAGAAGCAGAACCAGGAGAACTTTGTACACAACAACTAACCATAGTGTGTGAGGAATTTTTCTGGTAGACTTAGTACTTCATTGAAATGCAGGGATTTAAAAAAAAATTTCCAATGGACTTTTGAGGCAAAATGCCTTCCACATCCAGAGAAAGAAATATAGAATTGGATTGCAGATACAAACAGACCATTTTCTTTTTATTATGTTTTGTTTGCCTTTATGGTTTCTTCCATTCATATTAATTATTCTATGCAATATGCATTTAATAGAAAAAAATAAATTTCTGTCTGTCTCTGCCTCTCTTTCTTTCTGCCTCTCTGTCTCTGTCTTTCTCTCTCTGTATATATACATGTATGTATATAAACACACACATATACATATGCATGTATACACATATGTATGTATTATTTAGCTGATCTTCATCTGTGAAGATTTCTATAAAGATCTCTTTTCCCAAATTCACTGCTTTCTTATTTCTGTTAAAGTTACCACCACCTTTACAGTTACTAATTTTCAAAGATGTTACCTTCAACTCCTCCTTCTCTCTCATCCTACATATTCAATCAGTTGTCAAATACTATCATTTCTACCTCTGCAACATCTTTCACAATTGTCCCCTTTCTGTACTCACACCTCCATAGTTTCCAGTCTTGTAATTTCTTACCTCAGCTATTGTGATGGCTTCCTACTTGGTCTTTCTGCCTCCAGTTTATCTCTACTCTATCCCCTCCTCAATTCTGCTACTGAAGTGCTATATTACACACCCACTCTTAGCAATAAATTCCATTGAGCTTCTCATTGGATATAGAGTCAAATATAAATTTATTTTTTTCCTTTAATCTTTTTAGACATTATTCTTATTATTCTTTTCAGTATTTTAGACATTATATGTTCCCTACTACTCTCTATAGTAAAGATGACCTTCTTATTCTTCATACACATCAATCCAGATTCCATCTCTGTCTTATCATTTATTCATTCCCCATGCAAAGGTTACACTTCTTCCTCATTTTCATTTCTTTAAATCTGTTTCTTTGGGTTTAAGCTCAAGCTTTACCTACTAAATGAAAACTTTTAGGGCTTTTTTAGCTTCTAGTGAATACATCACAATCTCATAACACATTTATTTTGTGAATGTTATTTATACTTACATGCACATTATACGAAAGTATGAAAGTATATACAAAAGTATAAATACATATGTATGTGTATTTGATCTCTCTTCTACTCCTGATAAATGATTAACTCTTTAATAGAAAGGACTGTTTAATTTTTGTCCTACTATCCTGAGTGTTTAGCATTTTGCCTAGCACATAGTCACTCTTTAATAAGTTGTTAATAAATTGATTGAAATTAATGAAAATATTTTATTGCCTTTAATGTTTAGCTTTATATCTTGTTCTTTGAACGATAATCCTTGTGATCACAGTTGATATATAGTGATATATTTCTCCTCACCTCTCTCTCTTTGGAAATATATGCTTATAGTCAAATGATGTGACTATATATATGTAGATAGATAGATAGATAGATAGACAGATAGATACCTATCTATCTATCTATAGATAGATAGACAGATAGAAAGATGTGGGGCAGCTAGGTGATACAGTGGATAGAGCACCAGTACAGGAGTCAGGAGGACCTGAGTTCAAATCTCACTTCAGACACTTGACACTCACTAGTTGTGTGACCTTGGGCAAGTCACTTAACCCCAATTGCCTCATCTTGGGTCATCTCTAGTCATTCTGATAAATATCTGGTCACTGGATTCAGATGGCTCTGGAGGAGAAGTGAGGCTGGTGACCTTCACAGCCCTCCCTCACTCCAAAGGAAGTCAAGTGCAGGTCATGTCATTATTTCTCTGATGGCATAGTCTTCTTTGGCAATGCAGGATGAACACACATATATACATATACATGTATATGTACATATATATGTGTTGTATATTCCTCTTTTTGGTTTCAATTTGTGTGGCAGATAGATAGTATGAAGTTTTGTTTTAAAACCTATTTTTTTTTCAGGCTACTTGCCAATTTTTCCAACAATTTGTACCTAAAATTCCATATCCCATAAGTTCATAGGTTTGGATTTATCAAACATTCTGCTACTCCTTTTGTTCACTTTGAGGCCTGCTTACCTAATCCCATCTATTTATCATCTTTTCTACTTACTAAATAATGTCAAATAATTTTCATGATTCCTACATGAGCAGGTTGGTGGTACAGTAGGTAATTGTGGAATTTGAATTTAGGAGGATTCAAACTCTAATCCTGTTTCAGACACTTATTAACTATATGAGTCTCAACAAGTCATATCTTTCTTCCCTGGCCTCAAGGAGATAACTTATATAATTCATAGTCATAGTTTATAATATATGACTTTAATACTATCTCTCTCATTGAAACTCTGAACTATGACAATTACATTTTTGGATCAATTATATTTCATGTTATTCTCTGAAAAAATATATTTGTTCTATCAATATTGTTTTTTTCAATATTTCTCACAGATTGTATTGTATGCTTTCCTGAAATATGGCATTCAAAATGTTTCTTCATGAAGTTTCCCTGAGACCAACAATTATTGTACCTTCACAGTGAGACCTGTCTTCTTACTGTATTACCTTTTTTTTCAGGGATATGAAATTATCTTTCAGCTACGTAGTCCTCTCATTTATTCTTCTATCTCTTTATTTTCATCTCCCATTGCAATAATTTTATTCCTTATATACTAATTTATTAAGATTTTTCAATAGTCACTTAAAATGTTTAGCACCGTTCTCTTCTACCCTTTCAATGATTTTACACACACACACACACACACACACACACACACACACACACACACGTATGGATTAAAAAATTCAATGATCTTTTATTTCACTTATTGAGTTACTAGAATCATTTTTGCTTCTGGAAGTTTTATTATCATTGGCAGGATTGTTTTATTGCTATTTTCTGGAGGTCTTGTATGTCACTTAAAAAAATCAAGCTATTATGTATCCTTTGTATCAGTGCAGTGTCTTTTATTTATTACTCCTTCCTTAAGCCATTCCTTTACTTTTCCAAGAGACATTTTTCCCTATAAAGATTTATTTCTTCTCCCTCCCACCCCAACTTGTTTTGTTCCTTATTTTATTTGACATATTTGTTGCTCTTTTAAGGCAATGCAGGAGAACTGAACTGAGTCAGAACAACTATTTCAGTCACCATGCTGTTACTTAAAATAGAAGATATGACTAAAAAATGATGGTAGGAGCAAGAACTTGCATCTCAAGCCATGAGAATGGATGACTGAAAGTAAAGAACTAGGATGATGGGAGGTAGTTTGGAATTATTTAGAAACAGTAGTCATGGTGATGCATAGATGAGCCAAGTAATCCCTGAAGGTCTCTGGCTCTATGGAACATTCCAGAATGAAAGAAGCAGAGGAATAACTTCATCAATGTATATGAATTCACACGTGGACATAAATGTGATGCACTGAGTCAACACAGACAATGACCTCTCCATGCTTTAGTATGTAGTGACCATGGCAGCAAAAAAAAATCACCACCTGATAAATGATATGCCCCTCCAAACATAGCTTAACCACAATGCAAAAATTATATTTATGTAACTAGAGAAGGCTATACCTATGTATAGACAAGGATACAAATGCAGTTTGTTGGCATTTTATGACAACTCAATGGAAAACAAAAATAACAGAAAATTGCCCTAAAATTCAACTCTGATTGTCATCAACATTCAGATGCAAAACTGAATTACTATGGTGTAATTCGATTCTTTTGGCTATTTAAACTCTGCAATGCTCTCATTCTTCACAGAGGGAAATCACTATGATTTTCATTGCGTTTCTTTGAATTGTTTGAAAGCAGCACTTCTAAATATTTCTTATGTTTTCTTATTTTTCCATTTTTGAAGAAAGTGTCCAAGAATTTCCTTAAGGTTATATGTATGGTAGTTTTTTGGAAAGAGTGTGAAGTTATTACTCATCATGTTGGATCGGATAAATCCAGTGACTAAGAGAACTACCCACACAAACTCCTATTCAGCAAGAGGGTACATGGGAGGGTAAATGCCAACAGAATTGGTTATAGCTCTGAAATTTACTCTAAACTATAAACAAATGAATGTGTAAGTGGAAAATCACCATTAGTTAAATGAAATGAGTACAAAAATAATTAAAATTTTCGCTGAAATGAAGCATTTTGAGATGTAAGCAAAGTTTTGGAAGGAAAAGGTCACATTGCAGATAGAATACATATCATCTGTACAGTTTTTTGTAGACCTATGGCCATGTTACTCACTCAAAATGAACAAGGAATTCCCAAAATATTTTTCTATGACACTGGGAAATAACATCTTTTTATATATAAAATAAAAGAACTAAGGACTATGTAAGCTCGGCATTTTGAAATTCTGTGCATGTGATTTTTCTTTATCCCCAAACTCTCCTAAAATACTTAATCTCTCTGGGCCTGCTTTCTCATCAGTTAAATGAGGGAGTTAGACTACATGATCTCTAAGGTCCCTTCTCTATCTAAATCTAAATCCTATGAACATAAAATCAGGGGGGAAAGAGTCCATTCATCACTGTGCAAAGAATCATTCTGTCAAAACAATATTTTTCCCTTGGGTCATTATAAAGATGTAGAAAACTTAGTGGGAACATAATATGGGAAATATGAGATTGAAGAGAACAGTTATATGTTTTGTAGGGAAAAGACTAAAGGAAATGAATCTAAAATAATGATAAATTCACTCTCTCAGAATGAACCACAGCATTGGGGACAAGATTTTGATTGCCTGTTTTCTCCTTTTTTGATGTTATATGACATGAAAAAAGTAAAAGGTGTTGCTTCTAAAATATAACTTGATCACTGATAGAAAGGTGAATTCAAGGTTGAAAGAAGTGAAAAAGTAGAAATCTTTCTCTAAGGGTAATATCATCATTTTGCATTCAGTCCCAATTTTTCTTACACAAAATTCAAGTTGGGAGCAAGTAGAAAGGAAAATGGAAAAAATTGAAAGGTAATCAATACACAAAAACACTGAATTATCCATTTCTTGGACTTCTGGTCAAAGGAAAATATTTAGGAGACTATTCAGTGAAGAAAATATTGACATTGAGAAATATCCACATCTAAAAATATTTTAATAGATTAATTAAAGACTAAAATGATCTCTTTAACTTATTTATTTAATATCAGTTTTCATCTCAGTTTACAGATGAGGAAACTGGGGTCCAAACCAATTGAATGGATTACTCAAAATTACAGTGGGAATAAGCATCACCTAAGAAGAAAACTGGGTCCTCTGATTTCAAATTTAATATTATTTACATTATATCAGGCTTTATAGCAACATTGCTTGAATATTTTTAATGATTTGTATAGATGCCCTTTTGATTTTTCATTACTGTTATTTATGGACATGTTCCCTCACCCAACCAAACCTGCATCAGATTTGTAACAAACCTTTTTAAAAAAGAAAATTTGTAAAGTAGATACAACAATGATTGTGCCCGCAACATTAACCTCATTCTGGCATCATTTGTGAAAGTAAAATACTGGAAACAAAATGACTGCCAATGATTGAAGAAAGGCTGACCACATTGTAGTATATAGATGTAATAGAATGGAAATATGTGAATCATTTAGAAATGAAAAGATGTAAGGCAAGTGATGGAAAATGAAGAAAGTGAACAAAATGAATAACATGCAAAATGAGAGTTTAAATATAATCAGTATTGAGTTGTCAAATCGTGGTCAGTTACAATGGCCAATATCAGCAAAATAACAACATACCTATGTTGTAATGACAATCCTTCTACCAGGTATGTGGAGAATAGATTGGAGCAGGGAGAGATTTGAGGAAGGTAAGTCAATTTGGAGGCAATTAATGTATATCATTGTACAAGTGAAAAGTGGTGAGGTACATGAAGAGAAAGGAACAGACGCAAGAGATGTGGTGAAGGCAGAAACTATAAGATCTGACTTTTTTTGATAAACAGAAGACAATGAAGAACTGATGAATTGCAGAGTGCAAACCTGGGTGACTAAAATGTTGGTGGTGTCATGCAAACTATCAAGGCAATCCTTGAGAGTCTAGAGAGGAAAACAGTAGCTTTATTAAGGTATGAATACTCTAGGATGGAAATATTTACTCACATATGATTTAGGGCGGTCAGTATTTATTTGTAGATTTAGTGACAGGTACCTCCTAAGTATTTGTCATAAAGAGGATGAAGTTAAGTCATCCAGGAGACAACAACACACATAAACACACACACACACACACACACACACATACAGGATTTATTGGGCATGGTACGCATGTATAAACATATACAAATACAAATCCATGGATGTGTATACACAAGTGTGTATATAGATATATCTATGCATTTATACTAAATTATATATAATATGTGCATATGTGTCTGTATATGATTCAAAATACATTATGGAATATGGTGTAGAATATTGACCTATGCCAAATTTCCAGCTCTTTTTTTAAACAAATGAGTAAGATTTCCATCGGCAGATTTTTTTTTCTTCAGTTTATTGAATACTACTGGGTCACAGAGTTCCAAAACTGCTGATTTTCACCTTTCTAGACCATTCCATTGATCTACTTTTCCATTTTAAAACAAATATCATGAAGTTTTTGATGACTGCTGCTTTACAATACATTTTGAGGTACGGAAGTGCTATTCCTATTCCCCTTTTGTCCCTATTGATTTCCCCTTAATATTCTAGATTTTTGCTTTTTGCAAATGAATTTGGCAAATAATGAATGATTATTTTATTGTAACTTATCCCTTAAAAATTTGATTGTTATTGCCTTAAAAATATCTGTTAACTTTGCTACAGTCATTTAAAAATACAAACATACACATATGCTTCCGTATGCGTGTATACGTATGTATGTATGTATTGGTCTAGCACAGTCACAAGTATTGAATATTCCTCAGACTACTTAAGCTTTTTCCATAATTCAATCTATATAAGGTTTTGTGTGCCTGTGAGTGTGTGTGTGTGTGTGTGTGTGTGTGTGCGTGTGCGCGTATGTGTGCATGCTTTGGTAGATTTGAACCCCAGGCACTTTGCACTTATTCCAGTTATTTGGAATACTATTTCCCTTTCTAGCAGTGTTTCTAAGATATTTTTTAAAAAAATTATCTCTTCTGGATTTGAGAGTATATTTTGTTACCTAAATAGTTTGCTGAAAGTATTTATTGTGCCTCAATTACTATCTGATGATTCCTTAAGACTTTTGAATTAAACTGCAGCATTATTAGCAAAGTTGGGAAGTTTTATTCTTCCTTTTTTTTTTATTACCAATTTTACACCTTTAATTTACCTCTTCTCTTACTTTATTGCTATTGCTAGCATTTATAGAACTTTATCAAATAATTGTAGGAAGAGTAAGCATCATTGCTTTACTCAAGTATGTTTTGAAGAAAGTTTTAGCATATCTCAATTTCATAATTTACTTGATTTTGGTTTAGATAGAATTTTCCCCCTCATATTATAAAAAGATCATTCTATGTCTAAATCTTGTAGGATTTTTACTACAAATGAGAGTCGCGTTTTTTCCAAGGCTTCCTCCCTCCGTCTCTTTTGTGACAGTCGAATTGTTTGGTGTGTGTGTGTGTGTGTGTGTGTGTGTGTGTGTCTATGTGTGTATACACACATAGACACACACACATATATAAATAAACAGAGAGAGAGACAGAGAGACAGAGACAGACAGACAGACACACATATGGAAAGAGACAGATAGATTAAATATATTGATTATTTTTCAAATGTTGAACTTTGTCTTATATCACATCACCATAATGAACTCAATTTGGTCATGATGAACAATTTCTTGGATAAATTGCTATAGTGTCATTGATAGGATTTTATTTTTTATAAAAATTAATAAAATTCAATATTTTGCCATATATTTCTCTTTTGCTTTATTGTTCCCTACTTTAGGTATTGCGACTACAATTGTCTCATAAGAGGAATCTAGCAAGGCATTTTCATTTTCAAATTTTTTGAATAAATTTTGTTGTTTTGATAATAAGTGTACTTTAAAAGTCTGACATAAGTCTCCCATAAATGTGTCAGAAACACGAGATTTACTTTTGGTTGTTTATTTTGTCCTTGACAGTTCATTTGGAACTAATTCAATTTCCTTTTCTGAGATTGTGTTATTTATGATGTTTATTTTATTTTGTATTATTTGGAGTAATTTCGGTTTTGAAGGTATTTATTTGCTTTGCATTCTCATTTTTTTGCATGTGAATGTGCATAGTAGGTTCTAATAATTATTTTTGTGTTTCTTCTAAATTTGTTGCAGATTTACTTTGTTCATTTGTTACTTTAGTTTGATTTTATGACCCCTTTGAAAGTCCACTTGGTTCAAGATTTATCAATTTCACTTATATTTTTAAAGGGAACAGACTCTTGTTTTATGTATCAATTTACAACATTTTTTTTATTTTTAGTTTATTAATGTATGTTTTAATTTTTAATCTCTTTTGTGTTTACTTTGGGTTTGTTCATTTGTTGACTTTCTATTTTAAGATCTATTTAGTCAATAAATGATCCTTTTTTTTTTCTATTTTGTCAATTTATTTGTAGGGACAAGAGACATTATATTTACTCTGAGGACTACATTTGTTGTATCCCAGAATTTTTGGAAAACTTTAAAAATGTTATCATTTTTTTGTTTTATTTTCTATGATTTTCTCTTTGTCTCACTATTTTGGATTTGATCATTGAATCTCCCTTTGAACCTGTGATTTTTACTTTCAGTTGCCTGAACTCATTACTATTTTTATTGCATTAGAGTATCTAAAGGATGTTTACTAATTCTGCCTTTTAGAATGAGTAGCTGAGGAGTTTCAGTTCACTTTTAGAACCTAATAGATATAAATTGCACCAATACTTTTGTAGATATCCTTTAATTATTTGTTATAGTTCTGATAACTAACACATGGTTAATTTTTCACAAATGTTCCATATGATGTTGAGAATATCTATATTCTTTTGCCATCCTATTTAGATTACTGCCTAAGTTTTATAGCTTTAGATTCTCTAGCAATTAGTTTGATTTTGTATTACATTTCATTTTATTTATTTTATCCAAAACTGAGAGAAATTATAATTCCTTGACACTAATCCATTTACTAGTCCATTACTGTTTGTCTTCTTTTAGTTCTGTTAATATTTCCTTCATGAATTTAGATGCTAAGATATTTAGATCATATTCATATTAACTTGTTTTCAATGGTTTCTTTCTGTATAATGTAATTTCCTTGTTTATTCTTTTTTTATCTTTCACATGTTTGTGGGAGCTTTTTTTAATGTCATAACTGCAACTCTGCCATTTGAGGATTCATAGTAAAATTTTTTATAGTCTCTAATTTTGTCCTGTGAATACCTTTATTTTCTGGATGTCTTACTATCATGAAAAAGATTACAGGATTTTTTTTTCTTATCTATTCTGTCAATCTTTGATTATATTAGATTGCTTACTTTGTTCATTTTTAAGGTTAAGGTCATTAGATTTATATTTTCTTTCATTTATCTGTATTTTTTTTAACAAATTAGAATGTTTTTCACTTCTCTTCTGTAAGGATGATGCCTTATCTCATCAGTTATTTAAGCTGAATTTACTTTATTTTACAATTCTTTTTATATCTATTTATTCTTAGTTTTCAATATTTATTTCCACAAAATTTTGAGTTCAAAATTTTCTCCCCATCTCTTCCCTCCCTCAACCCCATAATGCCTTGCATTCTGATTACCCCTTTCCTTCGTATACTCTCTTTCTGTCACACCCCTCCCTTCCCTTTTCCCCTTCTCTCTTTTCTTGTAGGGCAAGATATGTTTCTATACCCCATTACCTGTATTTCTTATTTCCCAGTTGTATGAAAAGCAATTCTCAGCATTCATTCTTAATACTTTGAATTTCAACTTCTCTCCCTTCCTCCCTCCCCACCCATACCCACTGAGAAGGCAGACAATTCAATATAGACTGCATAAGTTTAATTGTGCAAAAGACTTCCATAATAGTCATGTTGTGCCAGACTAACTATATTTCCCTCCATCCTATCCTGCCCCCCATTTATTGTATTCTTTCTTTTGACCTTGTTCCTTCCCAAAAGTATTTACTTCTGATTACTCCCTTCTCCCATTTGCCTTCCCTTGTATCATCCCCCTCACCTCACTTGTCACCTGTCCCCTTCTCCCTTACCCTTCGGTAGTACAAGATATACTTTCATATCAAACTGAGTGAGTATCTCATTCCCTCATACCAAATGTGAAGAGAGTAAGCTTTCCTTTTTCCCTCTCACATCCTCCCTTTTCTCCTCCACTGAAGAAACTTTTTCTTGCCTCCTTGATGCGTGATGATTTGCCCCATTCCACTTTTCCCTTTCTCCTTCCAATATATTCCTCTTTCACCCCTCAATTTTATTTTATTTTTAGGTATCATCCCTTCTTATTCAGCCCACCCTGTGGCCTCTGTCCATATGCATGTGCATGTGTGTGTGCATGTGAGTGCGCACGTGTGTGTGTGTATGTGTGTGTATAATCCCTCCAACTACCCAAGCACTGAAAAAAGTCATAAGAGTTACAAACATTATCTTTCCATGTAGGAATATAAGCAGTTCAACTTTAGAAAGTCCTTTATGTTTTCTCTTTCCTGTTTACCTTTTCATGCTTCTCTTGATTCTTGTGTTTGAAAGTCAAATTTTCTATTCAGCTCTGATCTTTCTATCAAAAATGCTGTAAAGTCCTCTATTTCATTGAATGATCATTTTTCCCCTGAAGTATTATACCCAGTTTTGCTGGGTAGATGATTTTTTGTTTAATCCTAGTTCCATTGACTTCTGGAATGTCATATTCCATGCCCTATGATTCCTTAATGTAGAAGCTGCTAGATCTGGTGTTGTCCTGATTGCATTTCCACAATACTCAAATTGTTTCTTTCTAGCTGCTTGCAGTATTTTCTCCTTCATCTGGGAACTCTGGAATTTGGCTACGATATTCCTAGGAGTTCCTATTTTTGGATCTCTTTAAGGAGGTATTTGGTGGATTCCTTCAATATTTATTTATTCCTTCAATATTTATTTTATTCAATATTTATTTGTGGTTCTAGAATATCAGGGCAGTTTTCCTTGATAATTTCATGGAAGATGATGTCTAGGCTCTTTTTTTGATCATGATTTTCAAGTAGTCCCATAATTTTTAAATTGCCTCTCCTGGATCTATTTTCCAGGTCACTTGTTTTTCCAATGAGATATTTCACATTACCTTACATTTTTCCATTCTTTTGGTTTTGTGTTGTAATTTCTTGATTTCTCATAAAGTCATTACCTTCCATCTATTCAATTTTAATTTTTTTAAAGAACTGTTATCTTCAGTGATCTTTAGAACCTCCTTTTCCTTTTGGCTAATTCTGCTTTGTAAAATATTCTTCTTTTCCTTGGCTTTTTGAGGTTCTTTTGTCAATTGAGTTAGCCTATTTTAAAGTTGTTATTTTCTTCAGCATTTTTTGGGTTCTCCTTTAGCAAGTTGTTGACTTGCTTTTCAGTATATTCTTCCATTGTTCTCATTTCTCTTTAAAATTTTTCCTCCACTTCTCTTAGTTGATATTCAAAATCCTTTTTCAGCTTTTCCCTGGTCTGAGACAATGGCATATTCATTTTGGAGGCCTCTGATGGTAAGCACTGTTCTTCCTCATCCAAAATGATGGAATAAAATACCGGTTCACCAAGAAAGTAACCTTCCATAGTCTTATTTTTTCCCATTTTGGGGCATTTTCCAGGCAGTTACTTGACTTTTGACTACTTTGTCAAGAGGGGGGTATACTCTGTGGATCTGTAAGTTCTCAGTTCCTCCAAGATGGCACAATCAAGGGAGAGGATTTTACTTCTTTCCTGGCCTACAATCTGGTTTGAGAGCTACCAAAGATTTTCTGCCCAGGATCAGCAAGTTGAATTTCCTTTCCAGTGCCTCCACCAGCTCTACCATGCCAGCTAGCACTCTTTCTCACTCCCAGGCCCCACTCAGGGCTGAGACTCAGATCAGTTGCTTAATTCACCCAGGGTCTTTAGGCTGAGGGCTCCAAAAATGGACTCTACTGCTGCCACCTCCACTCATGCCACCTGGGGTCAGGGCTTGGAGAGGACTCTGCTCCCTTCTTAGCCAGGTGAAAAAACTTTCTCACTAACCTTTCAAGCTTTCTTTGGCCTTTGTGAGTTGAGGAATCTGAGATACACTGCTGCTGCTGGGGATTTTTCCCCTGAGGCCTGTTTTGGTCCTGTTCCTGGGTAGCCAGGGCTGGGCTGAGCTGGGCTGTGTGGGCTTTGCTATGCTCAGCTCCCTGCCTCTTGTAATAGGCCTTTCCTGTATGCCTTCCAGGCTCCCTTGGACTGGAAATCTCTGTCACCCTGTCATTTTGTTGCTTCTGCTGCTCTAGAATTTGTTTACAGTAATTTTTCACAAGTATTTTATGGGCTCTAGAGGAAGAGCTAGAGCATGTATGCCTTTCTCAAGAAATTATTTTTTTAACCCAGAGCAGAGTTAGACCAGAGAAAATGGATTTCAAACTCTCGTCCAAATATATCTTTCTTTCTATTTTATCACTGATGCCCAGCTAATTTTAGTTTTCTCCTTTATAACTAAGTAGAATAATGATAATCCCTCTTCTCTAGAATACCCTCAAATACTTGAATACTGTTATTAAATCCACTCTGGTGTTTGTCTTTTGTTTTCCACTTCAGTTTAAATATCCCTACTTCTTTCAAACAAATAGCATAGCTTTCAAGCTTTTGACACTATTGGTTGTTCTCTGGAAATGTTCTTGTTTCAATAGTCCAAGACAGTTTGCCTATTTTCTGAATTAATAATTATAGATTACTTTTTAGTAGAACTTAATAGTTCAAATGATTTCTTCTACTACACCATCTAGTTGCAGGACACATAGTTGGGAAGTTGGATAGAGTACTTGTATTGGAGTAAGGAAGATCTGAGTTCAATATTGCTTACTTAATCACAGTCTCCTGAAACTTCATTTATAAAATGGAGAAAATAATAGTATCTACCTCATATAGTTATTGTGAGGATCATATGAGATAACATATGCAAAGTACTTTATAAACCATGAAGTGTTATAAAAAGCTAGCAACTCTCATTATGGTTGTTGTTTTTATTGTTGTAGTTATTAAAGTTGTTGCTGTTGTTGCTAGTAGCAACCATATGGTGATGAAGAAAGTGGAACATGGTTATCTTGGCATTGGAGTTGGGAGAATGTGGAAGTAAAGTGCTATACATTCTTGAAAGCATAGTCAGTGTTGGTAGGATATTTATGCCAATATAATATTTAATTATGTTATATTGAGAAAACTTTATGTGACTAGTCGACACAATTAGCCTCTTTCTAATTTCAGAATAAACTAAGCACTAGAACTGATAAACAACAGTTGTCTCAAATTAATCACATGAGCTAACTAACATCCAGGTAAGCATAAATAAAAAGTTCTTTGTTTTTAGGCAAAAATAATCCTCATCAGTGTGTCTGTTTCCCCTTTTCTCTCTTTGTCAGGCTGAGTATCTAAAAAAAAAAAAAAATCCACGAATTGTATAAATCTTGTCAAGGCCTATGATACTATCTGTTATAGGAGCACTTATGCAAAATGCTCACAACAATGTAGTTGTCATAGCCCCTTTTCATGATATTAGGAATTATATATTTCTATTGTAGAGTTGAAATATATCTTCATTTAAATGACAATGTTTTGGAGATCATTGAGCCTATCTCAGTCTCCTCCATTTTTGTAAAATCAGAGAGTCAATATTAACAACACCAATGGAAAGGAAAAACCTTTCCACCAAAAGCACCAAAAGTGGTGCTTTTGTTACTGTTATACTTAATACGTTAAAATAGCTGCATGAATCATGTGACATTGTGGTCTAAATGATACATTTCCAAAGCAGACAGGTTTCTTTTAAAAGGTAGGGTGAGACACAGTTATGATAGTTAATAGGTAATCTTAAACAATTGGATGCCAATTGGTGTTTACACTAACTCAAGCTTCAAAAGTCTAAGAGCTAGGAATGAGAGAATTCATGTTAATGAAAAATATATATTTTTATATAACAACATCTGGTGAACTAGTCAGCTTCATCTGTGATACTGGGAATCTTAAGTAGTCCCAGCTGGCAACTATATCAGAATACCCAATAAAGGACCCAATAAAGTATGCTTGAACAAATTGAACTTAGTAAATGACAGGTTTAAAAAGTATTCAATTCTATGTGAAATTGTAGCCCTGTATGTGTGTATATAAGAGAGAGAGAGAGAGAGAGAGAGAGAGAGAGAGAGAGAGAGAGAGAGAGAGAGAGAGAGAGAGAGAGATTTGATGCTTATAATGGTACTTTCATGTAGTTAAAGTGGCCCAGTATACAATATAAATCACCATCATACACAAAAAAAGATCATTCAATTTAATATATAAGCATGAATTCTGATACCAGCTTTGTCATTTACTAGCTATGACCATCTACGCTTCTTAGTTTAGTTGTTTTTTAATCTGCAAAATAGGAATAATTAACAATAACAACAATAATATACAGTACTTGTCTCACAGGGTTCTTGAGTTGAAAATGCTTTGAAAGACCAAACTATGTAAATAAGAATGATTTTTGAAATCTTAGAAGGTAACAATAAGAGGCACAAGGTCTTTGTAGATGAGGTTTTTTTGTTTTGTTTTTGTTTGTTTGTTTTGTTTTATTTTTTCTGTTCTGCAGCAAAAGCTAAGCCATAGAGCAAAGGGATCTGCCAGGTAGTCAACAACATGGTGATAGATACAGTTTTAGGGATACCTCTCCTGTTAGGAGTAAAATTGCTGCCTAAGTAAATCAGCATTGAAAAAAACTGTGTGAAAAGCATTCTTAACGAAAATGGGGCATGATACTAGCCATGGTACATGACAATTTAAAGGAGAGGCCTGATTAAACCAACTCAAGATTTACTAGAAATTCCAAAAAACACAAAGAAGTTATGTGATAAGATATAACACATAGACTTTCTAAAGCCAGGGAGGTTATCATAGATACATATACTAGATATTATAAAGAAAGTAGTACTTCTGAACAAAGGTGTTCTTCTTTTGGGTCAGCTTGTTTGTCATGTTCACTTCACAATCTACTTTGCATTTGCACCCATTACACGAGCATTCTCACTATGCTCTCTCCTTTATCTATTATGTTGGTTTTGTTGGTGGACAGTATACTAGCTCTATATTCACATAATCTTCTCCCTAAGCTCTGTGGTAGTTTGCTGGTATAACAGTTGGAGAAAAGTTACTACCAAGTCTTTTGTATATACTGAATTTCATGATTTCTCCTCAGGTCCATAATCATGTCAATATTTTAAATAGTGGTAATGATCCACTCACTGTAAGAAGACTAATAGAAAAGATGGGAGGAGGGAAATCCTGACTGGTAGTCTATAGCTTGCCACCTGACATAGAAAACATGTCTAAAGCTTTGTTGACAGGTTTCTGGGATGGAGTTAAATAACAGAAGATTAAAAAAGATAGGTGAACTTCATCCTTTTTTTTTTCCCTAAAGTCTTCCCAGGAGCATAAAAGTTCTAAGTCTCCTATTTATATGCTGCTATGACTTTCTGTAGAATGTACTGGGAATGTTGACCATGGGAACTACAGAGGATAACAAGGTAAACATTGGGCATAGATAGTTTCTGCAAACTAAAGCTAAAAATATTATTTTGCTTGGGTGTAAAAGAGGATTTATTCTAACAGCATTTTATTGTCTAACATAAAACACATATTCCTTGAGGGTAGGGACATTTTTTTCTTTGTTCTCCCATTCAGGTATAGAATAATGCTTTGCACATAGGTAGTGCTTAATATTTATTGGATTGGGTTGGCAGCAGGCACTGTATTGATCTTGATTATAGAGAATGAATGAATTATAGAAATGAATATGCTATTCAAGAATGTAGTTCAAATAACAGCAAAAATTTCTGGTAGAAATAACATGATTAAAGGTAACTAATCCAAAGACAGAAAATGGGAAAAATGTGGAGTCAGAAAATTTCATATTGGAATATACGTATGGCTCCAGTAGAAGCAAGATTTGGAGCACAGACAATTAAGTGAGCTATTAATTAATTAAGTAAAGCTACCAAGAACCTCTAACATATTACCATAAACCTGTGACAGGGGCAAGCTTATCATAAAGTCCAATATCATAACCATTTGGGCATAATGTGTAAGTAATTTCAACTGGCCTATCAAGGACCTCAACAGAGTTCTTGGCCTTAGAACAAGCTCTGCTAGTTCCTATCTATCTATCTATCTATCTATCTATCTATCTATCTATCTATCTATCTATCTATCTACCTATCTGTCTCTCCATCAGTACCATTAGTGTTTAAATATGTCACATCAAATATCACTCATGATTATATGTAAGGTTTTGAAGCAACTACTACAGAGTGTTACATGGCTATTGTGGCAAATATAGTACACTGTTCACTGAGTATCTCAGAAATAAGTAAACAGGAATGAGTGAGGATCCTAACATCTAAAAGAGCAACCATCTCTTGCATATAAGCATTGTTTCATTTTTGAAGCTGGAAGTCTGGACCTGAATATTATTATTCTATTCTCAAATTTGTTGTTAGAAGATAAAATGATGTGGATACAATCAAAGTTGAGTGTTTGGAAAGGCTGTAGGTGTTTTGAGGCATTCTGGTTAAGTGATTTGCCCGGAGTCCCATAACTAACAAGTGGCTGAGGTCAGATTTGAATTTGCCAGAACTACTTAGAAATAACTCATAAGTGATTGAAATTATATTTTCACTATGAATATTTACATTTTAGAAATTTCCAAAAACAACAAATTATGATTTGAGTGATTGTTTTGTTTATTTTTTAGAGTTCAGATAGTAATGGAGAAAATTTTAGTAGTGATTTTCTGGCTTCATTTGACATTTAAAGTTCTTCACAATTGGATGTAAAGCTCTCTTTCCAGACTTATTTTACATTGCTTCTCATATATACGATATTCCCAGGTGCATTGCCTTACTTGTATTTATCCTTATATGATACCCTATCACATATACACACATATACACACCTGCATATATACACATATATAGATATACATGTTCAAGTACACATATATACACACATATACATACATATATGCAATGTATGATTACATGTATGTACATT
Organism: Notamacropus eugenii; assembly: GCF_028372415.1. Lineage (NCBI taxonomy): Eukaryota > Metazoa > Chordata > Mammalia > Diprotodontia > Macropodidae > Notamacropus > Notamacropus eugenii. The sequence goes on along the minus strand of NC_092873.1, from coordinate 227,405,320 downwards.
TATAGGCATATACCTATGTGTACATATATACACATAAATATGTGGTACATATACACATATAAACATATGATATAGATAGAAATATATGATATATGCTTTTCCATCACATGGTAACTGTCTAATTTATAGGAAAATTAACACCAAGTGAGATTACTGTGTGCATATAGAATGTGGAAATTTACGTAAGAAGAAAAACTGCCCTTTCAATGACCTGAATTATTAAGTTTATTGAATCTGCCTTTTTGTGTCAGTCTATTGACTGCTTAAATCAACACTCCATGTATTGGTCAAAGAAATGTATATCTTGCCTATTCTCTGGAAAATAAGAAGCTCTGACAAGGTCCCAACTTTCTTGTTTCTGTCCTCATTTGGCACAAGTTATTTTGTGGGCCTCTTTTGAATGAGTTGTGTCACTTGTGGTGATATTCAACTTGGGATTTCCAGCAGTGATATCATTTTCTAAGCTTGTCAGGATCTTATAGCTGATGTTTGCCTAAGACAAGGCATGCATAGGTTTATCATAAGACTGGTTTCACAGTGACATATTTGTAGGCACAAGAGTTTTCCAAGATTTCACAGTGAAATAACAAAGGGATTGTAATCAGAATCTGAGAAGGTATGACACACATTGAACAAACTGCAAATCCTTGGAGGATTAAACTAAAGCAGTTTGAAAATCATACCCCTGTGAGGTATGTAAGAAAGATACTGTTACTATCACTATATTATAGATGAGAAATCTGTAGATCAGAGAGTTCAGGGACTTATCTATGGGCACAAAGCAAGATAAAGGTAAAGTCATGGAATTTACAGCTGGAAAGTACCCTAGTGACAAAAGTAATTAGGTGGTGCAATATCTTAAGTATCTTAAAATTTTTTCACTCACACCCCCTTTTCACCCGAGAAACTGTTACTCGGCCCCGGGGATATTGATATATAAAATAGGTATACAAATCAAGTATTTACTGATTATAAATCATAAAGAAATTTATTTTAAAATAATTCTTTAATATACATGTAATTTTACCATTTATTAAAGACAAAAGTAAATTTGCGTGCTAATGAGATGGACATGCTTATTTATTTTTCTATAAAGAATTAAATATTGGTGGAATATTTGATACTGCAGGACCTAGAGCATCTTTGACATTTTTCAGAGTTCATCAATATTTTGATTTCATTTGAGAATGTCACTTTACATAAACACATAGTACAAAATAGCAGAAGTGTGTTTAAGGCTGTTTCAGAAATTGTTGGAAATTCTGTCCTAATCACGAGCAAAAATTCATTTAATGATTTTGCATGTTCAGTAAAACCACCGCAATTCATAACATACAAAAGTCATATCTGAACTGAGATATTTCTGGCAGCATTTGTTGGTGTTGTGTGGCAAGACATCATGTGCAGTGCAAAATATGTAAGTTGTGTGTCCAGAACCAAGGCTGCAATGAAGTTGTATGATGCAACACTGGCAAGCACTGCCAAAAACACTTCAGATTCATTACATATTTGGTTTTGAATAAATTTTTGGTTCAACGTTCATAAAACATTTACTGTTGCTGAATTTTTCCTGAGGTCCATGTTCAGTTTCCTGAGGTCATAGCCCATATGGGGTTATGATCCACAGCTTAAGAAGCAGAGAAAGATAATGGATTGGGATTCAGAAGGATGTGATTTTGGATCCCACATCAGACACTTCAAAGCTATGTGACCCTGGCTAGGCAAGTCACTTAACTTTTTTCTGTCTCAGTTTTCTCATCTATAAAATGTGGATAATAATAAAACTTAAATGGTTATTGTGAGGAATAAATGAGATAATATATGCAAAACACTTTTCCAACCTTAAAGTTCTGTCTAAATACTAGTTACTGAAGATCATTCAGTCTAACCTTTGATTCCTGATATGAGGAAATAAGTGCTCAGAGATGATGTATGACTGGACCAAGGTTTCACAAAATGTTAATAGCAGAGCTGAAGAGGGAGCCAAGATGGTGGACTGAGAGCTCATTCTCACCTAAGCTCTAAGACAAACTCCTTCAGATACCTCTAAAAAGAGAATCTGAACAATTTTAGTGTGACAGAATACAACAGGAGTCAGAATGTGCCAGACTTCCAACCCAGGACAGCCTGGAAGGTCGATGGGAAGGATCTGTTGCAGAGGGCTGTAGGAGTGTGCAGCACACAGGCTGTGACAGAAAGGATCCTGCCATAACAAAGCCAAGCAGGAAGCCCTGGGTGATCTTAAGCAGGACAGTGTAGACTCTCAAACATATCAGAGCAGGATAGGAGTCCAATGGAAGTGAGTAAGAGAATGACAGAACCCCAGGTAAGTGCAACAGCTGCTCCTGAGTCTATCAGCCCACAGATTAAATGTCTTTAAGTCACCTACTTGAAGTTCTGGGAGCCAAGTTGGCAGAGTGATCAGTAAATTCCATCCCCCTCCCCTTGTTGACCTTGAAAAAAAAAAAACCAGACAATATTTCCCCAAGAAAAATCCTGAAACAGTGGGATCAGCTGAATGGGTAAACAGTCTCATAGCACATGAGGCTTGGAAAATCAAAACTGGGGGTCCCTCTTGATGTGTCTGAAGGGGACCAGTGTAGAACTGGAGCTGTCCCAGATGGCCCCACTTCAGTGAACCAGGAAGAAATCATGAGCCTCAGCGGGGTGGAACCTGCAATTGCCAATGTCAGGAATCCCAGGCATGCCTCAGCACAGTTAGTAGAATCAGGAAGACACTAGAGCACATGGAGTTCACCAACCACTGATCTTTCCTATGCTCTAACTCAGCAGAGGAAACTTCCTGTGGCCAGACCACTCCTCCCAAATACTTAATGCATCCAACTCCAGGGTAACTCTGATGAAACTCAAAAAGACTGCATCTGACCTCTCCTTTGGCACACCAGCCAGGTCAGCACCAAGTAATCTGCAGCATTTTAACTTCTAGCTGAAAGAATCAGAGGCCACAATACATAAAGGCTCAAGTTCTAAGTGCAAGAATTATGGGATTGAGGCCCCTGTGCCCCAGAAGCAGAGAGCCACTTTAAAAGTGAGGAAAATGTGGATCTTCATGAGCAAGAAACAAAGCAGAAAAGAAAAGACTATAGAATTTTTCTGTGGGGACAAGGGCCAAAAGAGAAATACCAAAGAAGTCATCACTGAGGCTGCACTATCATCTGAAACTTCAGAAGGGAACATGAACTAGTCCCAAACCCAAGGAGCATTCTTGAAAGAGCTCAAGAAGGATTTTAAAAGGGAAATTAGAGAAGTGAAGAAAAACTGTCCAATGATTTTAACAACATGACAAAAGGATTCACTGAAGAGCACAGCTCCTTAAAAAGGAAAATTGGACAAATGGAAAATGAAGTACAAAACCTAACTGAAGAAAATAACTCTGGAAAAGGAACAATTGTGTGAATGGAAAAGGAGATGCAAAAGTTAACTGAAGAAAACAATCTATTAAAAATTAGAATTGGGCAAGTAGAAGCTAAGGACTCTATGAGACATCAAGAATCAGTCAAACAGAATCTAAAGAATGAAAAAAAAAGACAGAAGAAAATGTAAAATATCTCATTGGAAAAAACAATTGACCTGGAAAATAGATCCAGAAGAGAAAAGCTAAGAATTATTTGTGTACCAGAAAACTATGATGAAGAAAAGAGCCTGGACAATGTTTTCCAAGAAAGCACCAAGGAAAACTTCCCAGAGGCCCTGGACCCATAGGGCAAAATAGTCATTGAAAGAATCCACTGTTCACCTTGTGAAAGTGATCCCAAACTGAAAACACCAAGGAGTATCGTTGCCAAATTCCGGAACTATCAAGTGAAGCAGAAAATACTGCAGGCAACCAGAAAGAAACAATTCAATATAGATGAGCTACAGTTAGGATCACACAGGACCTAGTAACTTCTATATTAAAAGATCGGATGGATTAGAATACGATATTCCTTAAGGCAAATGAGCTGGGACTACAACCAAGGATCCATTACCCAGTAAAATGAGAATATTTCAGGCAAGCAGATGGATATTCAGTGAAATAAGGGATTTCCAGACATTCTTGATGAAAGGGTCAGAGCTCAATAAAAAATTCGATCTTCAAACACAATTGTGAAGACAGAGACACAAAGGTAAACAGGAAGAAAATTGTGTTATTCAATATGTGCATACTGTTTACATCCCTATAAAGGATATTTGTTGATCTTGAGGATTTTGTACTTATTATGATATTCAAAAAGGATGTAAATCGATAGAGGGAGTGAGTATAAATTAAATGATGTGATGGTAAAAATGTGATTCAATGGTCCAAAAGAATTGTAATGGAAGATGTGAAAAGAAGGAGGCAGAAAATGGTAAACTACATCACAGGAAGATGCACAAAAATATATTACAGTAGAAGGAAAGAGGGCAGGGACATGAGCAATCTTTGAGATGTACTCTTATCTTATTTAGTTCAAGTAGGGAACAACAAACTCAGGCAAGTATAGAAATCTAACCAGCTCTATAGGCAGCAGGAGGGAAAAGAGGAAAGAAAAGGGAAGGGAGGCTAAAAGGGAGAGAACAAGTAGTAAGGAAAATGGGAGTAAAAGGGAGGAGTTACTGAAAGAAGGGAGGGAAGACTAAAGGAGGTGGTGGTCAAAAATTAAAACCGCTATGGAGGGGAGGTGAGAAGGGAGAGCTAAAAGCATAAACGGGGGAGGGGGGAGAGGATGGAGGGAAAGACACAGATATTAATCATAACTGTTAATGTGTATGGGATGAACTCTCCTGTAAAATGGAGATAGACAAATGGATTAAACACCATAATCCAACAGTATGTTGTTTACAACAAACACATTTGAAACAGGGGGATATACACAGGGTAAATGTAAAAGGTTGTAGCAGAAGAATATATTGTGCTTCAGTTGATGTAATAAAAGCACAGGAAGCAATCCTAATCTCAGACAAAGCAAAAACAAAAATAGATCTATTCAAAAGAGATAAGGAAGGAAACTATATCCTGCTAAAAGACACCATAGATAACAAAGCAATATCATTACTAAACATATATGCTACAAGTAGAATAATATTCAGATTCTTAGAGGTGAAGTTAAGGGAGTTATAGGAAGAAATAGACAGCAAAATCATATTAGTAGGGGACCTCAATCTCTCCCTTTCAGAACTTGATAAATCTAACCTCAAAATAAACAGAAAAGAACTTAAGGAGGTGAATAAAACTCTGAACAAGGTGGATATGATAAATTTCTGGAGAAAACTGAATGACAATAGAAAGGAATATACCTTTTCTCAGAGGTACATGGCACATATACAAAAATTGACCATGTACTAGGCCATAAAAACCTCACAAACCAGTATAGAAAGGCAGAGATAGCCAATGAATCCTTCTGATAATAGTGCAATAAAAATTATATATAATAAAAGGCAATGGAAAGATAAAAATTTAATTGGAAATTAAATAATCTAATCCTAAAGAATGAATGGGTTAAACAACAGATAATAGAAACAATCAATAACTTCATTCAAGAGAAAGACAATAATGAGATAACCTACCAAAACTTATGGGATACTGTAAAAGCAGCTCAGTTTTGTATGTTTTATATGATTTTATATAATTGAATGTTTATATAAATAAAATAGAGAAAGAGGAAACAAATAAACTTGGCATGCAAGTGAAAAAGTTAGAAAAAGAACAAATTTAAAATTCTCAACTAAATAACAAAGTAGAAATACTGAAAACCAAAGAAGAGGTTAATAAAATTATCATTAAGAAACAACTGAACTAATAAATAAACCTGAGTTTGTTTTATGAAAAAAAAAACAAGAGAATTGATAAAACTTGACCAACTTTATTTTTAAAAAGGGAGAAGAAAACCAAATTTCCAATATCAATAATGAAAAGGGGGAACTCACCTCCAATGAGGAGGAAATTAAAACAATAATTAGAAATTACTTTGCCCAACTCTTTGTCCATAAATTTGACGATCTAAATGCACTAGATGAATATTTAAAAATATATAAATTACCCATGTTAACAGCAGAGGAAGCTGAATACTTAAATAACCCAATCTCAGAAAAAGAAATTGAACAAATCATCAATGAACTTCCTAGGAAAATATCTCTAGGGCTAGATGGATTTACACATGAATTATATCAAATGTTTAAAGAAAAATTAATTCCAATACTATATGGACTATTAAGGAAAATTGGGGAAGAAGGAGTCCTACCCAATTTTTTTTTTATGACACCAATGTGGTTCTGATGTCTAAACCAAGAAAACCCAAAACTGAGAAAGAAAATTATAGACCAATCTCTTTAATGAATACAGATGCAAAAATTCTAAATAAGATATTAACAAAAAGAATACAGCAACTTACCATGAGAATAATACTGTAAGGGGCCCAGGGGGGTGCAAGTTCTGTGACCAAGGCTATAGTAGAGGTAAAGCCTGTTCCCTTGGGACTTGTGCTTACTCAAACCCTGGCAGAAGCTCTGTATGACCCTGGAACCTTATGTTCCTGCAGATACTGACGTTCCATACAGTAAAGTTACAAGTGGGCCTGGGAATCCAGGAACTAGCTTCAGGAACAAGATAAGTTTTCTTACTTACTGCGGGTGTAAGGATGTGGAATAGTCATGAGATGGTGATGTAATGGGACGAGCTCAGCCTGTATGTGATTGGTGGTTGCAGCCTTTATAAACCCTAACTTTCAGCTGAATAAAGAGAGTTACTTGGAGTTGCTTATCATCTTGTCTCCCGTCTCCTTCCTTCAAAGCTCAGAGATCACTCAATCCAGACTGAGAGGCATTTAGAGACCTATTGGTCAGGGGGACTCCAGGGGGCTCCGGCCCTGACCCTGAGCATAATACATGTGATCAGATAGGATTTATACCAAGAATGCAGGGCTGGTTCAATAGTAGGAAAATCATTATTGATCATATCAGTATCAAAACTATTAGAAACCACATAATTATCTCAATAGATGCAGAAAAAGCTTTTGACAACATACAACACCCATTCCCATTGCAAATACTGGAAAGTATAGGAATAAATTGAAATTTCCATAAAACACTAAGCAGTATCTACCTAAACCAATCAGCAAGTATTATATGCAACGAGGATAAGCTAGATGCATTCCCAATAAGATCAGGGGAGAAACAAGGATGCCCATTATCACCACTGTTATTCAGTATGGTACTCGAAATATTAGCTTTATCAATAACAGAAAAAAATTAAAGCAATTTGAATAGTTAAAGAAGAAACTAAGTTATCACTATTTGCAGATGACATGATGTTGTACTTATAGAATCCCAGAGAATCAAGAAAAAAATTGCTTGAAATAATAAACAACTGTGGCAAAGTTGCAGGTTACGAAACAAACCCACATAAACCTTCTGCATTTCTATATATTTCTAACAAAGCCCCAAGAGCAAGACATAGAAAGAGAAATCCCATTAAAAACTATCAGAGACACTGTAAAATATTTGGGAGTCTGCCTGCCAAAACAAACCCAGGCACTATATGAACACAATTACAAAAGACCTTTTGCACAAATAAAGTCAGATCTAAGTAAGTGGAAAAACATCAGTTGCTTGTGGGCAGGCTGAGCTAATATAACAAAAATTCTATCTAAATTAATTTACTTATTCAGTACTATACCAATGAAACTACTAGATAATTATTTTCTAGAGGTACGAAAAATAATATCAAAATTCATCTGGAAGAACAAAATGTACAGAATACCAAGGGAACTAATGAAAAGAAATGGCAGGGAAGGTATCCTAGCCCTTCCAGATTTCAAATTGTATTATAAAGCAGTAATCATGAAAACCACTTGGTACTGGCTAAGAAATACAAGGGTAGATCAGTGGAATAGGTTAGTTACTCAAGACACAGTAGTTAATGAATATAGGAATCTACTATTTGATAACTCCAAGGACCCCATTTTCTGGGATAAGAACTCACCGTCTGACAAAAATTTTTGGGAAAGCTGAATAGCAGTGTGGTAGATACTGGGCATAGACCAATGCCTGACACCATAGACAAGAATAAAATCCAAATGGATACATTACCTAGGCATAAAGACTCATACTATAAATAAAGTAGGGGAGCAAGGAATAGTGTATTTGTCCAATTTATGGAGAATGGAGAAATTTTTGATCAAACAAGAAATAGAGAACATTATGAAGTGCAAAATGGATAATTTTGATTGCATTAAATTGAAAAGTTTTTAGAAAAACAAACCCAATGCAATCAAGATCAGGAGGGAAGCAGAAAGTTGGGAAAATATTTTTTCAACTAGGGCCTGTGATAAAGGCCTCATTTCTAAAATATATAGAGAACTGAGTCAAATGTACAAAAATAAAAGTCATTCCCCAATTGGTAAATGGTCAAAAGACACACACACACACACATATATACACACACACATACATACATGTATGTATGTGTGTGTATATGTGTATATTATATATAAACATGTGAAACAGGTAGTTTTCAGAGCAAGAAATTAAAGCTCTCTATAGTCATATAAAAATATTCTAAATCACTGTTATTAGAGAGATGACAGAACAAGAAAATGATAAATGCAGGAGAGGATGTGGGAGAGTTGTAACACTAATTCATTGTTGCTGGAGCTGTGAGCTGATCCTACCATTCTGGAGAGTAATTTGGAACTACACCAAAAGGGCTACAAAAATGCACATACCCTTTGACCAAGCAATATCATTTCTAAGACTGTATCCCAAGGAGATCATGAACATTGGAAAGGGTCCCACATATACGAAAATATTTAAAGCAGCTCTCTTTGTGGTGTGCATGAACTGGAAATCAAGGGGATGCCCATTAATTGATGAATGGCTGAACAAGTTGCTATTCATTGTATATGAATGCAATGGAATACTACTGTGGTATAAGAAATAATGAACAGGAAGGCTTCAGAGAGGCCTGGAAAGACTTATATGAACTGAGGCTGAGTGAAAGAAGGAGAACCAACAGAACTCTGTGCGCAACAACCACCACAGTGTGCGAGGAATTTTAGACTTAGTCCTTCAAAGCAATGCAAAGACCTAAAGAAATATCCAATGAACTCTTGAGGCAAAATGCCTTCCACATCCAGAGAAAGAACTATAGAATTGGATTGAGGAATGGCAGATAACTAAGATAACTAAGGCAAAAATGTATTTAATGAGAATGTATATGTAGAATCTATATAAGATTGCATGCTGTCTTGGGGAGGAAGGGGGAAAAATCTAAGATATATGGAAGTGATTGTATAAAACTGACAACAAAATAATTTAAAGATAAATAGATAGATTATATAGATAGATAGACAGACAGACAGACAGACAGAGAGACAGACAGACAGACAGACAGACAGACAGACAGACAGACAGACAGACAGATAGATAGATAGATAGATAGATAGATAGATAGATAGATAGATAGATAGATAGATAGGTAGATAGATAGATAGAAGAGCTGGGGCAAGAACTCCAAATTTCTAAATCCTACTCCATTTTTCCCCTAATACTACATAAGCTGCTTCAAAATGTACATCCTAAAACCCACGTTTCCTGACTCATAGTCCTGATAACTCTCTATTATGTCTCTGCTTTCCAAATGCTATTTAAAATTACTAAAGGTAAATAAATATTGTATTACTATTCCCTTTTCCTTTTAGTGGCAGTGAATATTTCACATACATTGGCAAGACCGACCAAAATTTGGTAGCTGAGCAAATTTAATTTGTACTTTGACCCTTATACCAGGGTTAAGCAGTATTTAATTTTATTGAAAGGAGTAAAATTTGACATCTCCCACAGCACCCACATTACCCTGACACAGCACAATTCATGAAATGTAAATACAGATCCTCAATGAAACCCCGATGTTTTCATTTGTCATGTAAGTCTTTTGCAAAAGGGATTTAGTAATGAATTTCCAGAGCTCTGAGAGTACATTTATTATTCTGTATTTTCTCCTTGAAAAGTGATCACATAAGAACTAGAAAAGAAACTAAATATATCTGTCTAGCTTCTATGATGAGCAAAATGACTGCTGTGGAGTGTCAGAGTTAGCAACACTTCTATTACAGCTGAAACAGCACTGCCAAACAGTGAAATGAGAATGTTCAATATCTGACTTCATAGGTCACCTACCCTGTGCAATGTGCTTTTTTTGTTGATCCTTCAGCTAAGTGCTTTCTGGCTACAGAAGTTCAAGTACACAGAACAAGAAAAACCAAAAAAAAACTAAGCCATAATGAATCCTACAGCAATAGCACTTAGCTGTTGCAATGGTATGAAATATTCAATAACTTGTACTGTTAACACCAGTATGCTTCAACAGCGTTACCTGGCACTGCATCATGGTACCATGTTGATCTTTAGATTTTACAGCTATGCAAAGGAGTAAACCAGAGCCTGGGCGTGGTCATCAGAAATGTCAGTTACAATGGGCAAGACAGGAGGCAGGAAACAGATTTTTAAACAATAATCTAAAGTGAGGGAAGTTTAGGCAAAGTCTGGCCAAAGAAATTGTATCGGAGGCACTATGAAATCATGGAAAGAATGTTGGAATTGGATACAGAAAAATCCCTAAATTAGAAAGAATTTCATTTTTAACAACTTGTAGTTATGTCACCATCACTTAGTTACATTTACCACTCTGACACTCATTTTATAAATCTGTAAAGTTGGGATAGGAATACCTGTAGAAACTACTTCATGAGATTCTTTGGGGATTCCCCAATAAAATACAAGTTTCTCAATGTCAGGGACTGGTTTCATTTTTGTCTTTGTAGCCATAACATCTATAATAGTGCCGGACATATGGTAGATAATTAATAAATGATCATTTATAATATCTTAGGAACAAAGATTTAAAACTGCAAAAGACCTCAGATACCACTTGGTTTATCCTCTCATTGTATAGGTGAGGAAACTGATACTCAAAATGATTAAATAACTTGCCTAAAGTTCATACAAACAACAACAGAGGTGATATTTGAACCTGGGTCTTCTGAGTTGAAGTATGAAGCAAATGAAATACTGTGCTAAGTCAAAATCAGCTAGCTTTATGACCCAACCCATTACCATGAAGATAATGTATCTATAACCCATGAACTATACATACTTATCTACTGATTTCTGACAAATAAAAAGACAGGCTGATTAAATTAGAATGACTTTAATCCATACCTGGAATATTAAGTATAACTGTGTTTCACATTAACTAGGAATCATAAACATGAATAGTAATTAATTTATTATTAATATAAATAATTTCTCATTTGTCTTTTGAGGTTGAAATCCCCAACTTAATTTTCATCTCATACTTAGTACATATGATACTGTTATATATTCCTTATAAAAATAATTAACCTATTTCATGTATACACAGCACCAGTCATGTTTATCATTAGAGAATTAATACCAAAAAGTCTGAAAAGCCTGTGGGAAGATAAACCAAAATCAGACAGCTAAGAATGAAGTACAGCATGAAGGAGTCCAGAGAAGGACAATGCACAAACCACAGTTTGCTATTAAAACTTAAAAATAGTTAATTCATCTAGCAAAAAATGATCATTTGGTCTCAGTCAAAGTTCATCTGTAAGATGAGGATGATTAACTAGATCTCCAATGATACTTTCAGCTCCAAATCTTCTGTCCTTATGACTTATGCTGAGTTTGAAAGAATCAGAATAGAATTAATTAAAGCAATCATCTTATTGAACCAGGCAGAGACAGACAAAAGACCCAACATAAATTAAAATACTATCTCTTCTCCTTACTTCCAGTTTTGTTTGGTTTTGGTGGGAACTCAATTGTGTAGAGAACTTCTGAGCATTAAGCTAAGGATATTTTTCTTGTCAACGTTCTGAAGGAGAAGGCAGAGAGGACTAGAAGACATAAAAGTGACATTGCTCCAACGGGAAAGGTCTCCTGCATGTTTTGAAGGATGAAATAGAATGCTTGATTCCCAGTGATGCTTCAAACTATTCACAAGGTTGATTTAACTATAAAAAGTTGACTTCCCCCAAATTTGGGATAGCCTTTATTTATCATACTTTACACACACCTCAGGCAAAATTTGTGACAGGAATACACACACATATGCACACAACACTCCCCCCAATTTCCCTTTAGACTTACAGAAAATCATAGTCTGCTTTCTACTGTGATACAGTTGGAAATTTTTCACAAAGGAAATGTCATTGCTCTCAGGCATAATAGAGTTTGCTGCTGTAAGTAGTATTACAATGAGAACGGCCACTGTATTTTTTCCATGGTAAAATCATGAATATAAACACAAGGTTGAAGAAATCAGTAATGAAAGTGATAAGGGAAAAAAATTTTACATCTTCTGCATGAGAAAGGATGCAAAAATTTTTATCTTCATAATTCTTATTTCCGTCAGGAACTACAAAAAGTGAAAATGGCTACATTGATTTTCTACATATATTGCTCGTTGAACATTTACTATTTCAATGCTCTCTACCACTACATATCTCTATATCATTCCATTTGCTTCCTAAAACTAATATGGCAAAATATATATATATACATACATACATATATATATACATACATACATACATACATATATATATGTATATATATATATATATATATATTTAGCACAGGAGTATGTGTGTCAACCTGTATACATAGAAAAAGGATATTGGTATACAAATCTAAAACTGCATCATGCTATATTAGACAATTCCATATCTATATAGAGCTATTTTTATAGTTATATCAATGTCAAAGGGTATCATCAAATTAAAAAATTATGGTTGAAGAGGACTTACTGGTTACATAATGAGGAAAAGAGATAAGAAACAATGGGTATTTACACTCTATTCTGATGCCTATAATTTTAGAAAAAGAGTAGGGAAGCCATGAAAACACCAGATGAACTCCCTGTGGTGAATGTAGGGAAGGATATGATGAATCAGAATCATATAGACAGGCATATATATTTTCTGATCCCCATCTTCGGAGGGAATACACACATACATATACATGTCTGTATCCACATGTATATGTATATTTGTATGTGTGTATGTATGTATATGTATATGTCTATGTATGCATAAATGCACAATTTGGATATTTGATAAATATAGAGAATTCAACTTTTAGTCTTTTTTATTATTATTTAATGTTCTACAATCACTTTCATATAACTTAGATTTTTCTACCTCCTTCCCCCTCCTTGCCTCTTCCCTCCCCCTTCCTTCACTGAGACAGCGTAAAATTTTATATAGGTTCTACACATACATTCCTATTAAATACATTTTCACCTTAGTCATATTGCACAGAAGAATTAAAATGAATAGGAGGAATAATAAAACAAACCAAAACATAAGAAAAAAAATGATCTGCTACATTCTGTGATCAAATTTCATAGTTCTTTCTCTGGATGTGGAAGGCATTTTTCCTTAAAAGACCATTGGGAATGTTTTAAGTCCTTTCGTTGCAGTGAAGTTCTAATACTACCAGAAAAAATTCTCACTCACTCTGCTTGTTGCTCTATACAAATTTCTCCTGGTTCTGCTCCTTTTGCTCAGCATCAGTTCATGTAAGTCTTTCCAGGCCTCTCTGAAGTCTTCCTGTTCATCATTTCTTATAGTACAATAGTATTCCATTACACTCATATACCACAATTAATTCAACCATTTCCCAATTGATGGGCATCCCCTTGATTTTCAGTTTTTGGCCACCACAAAGAGAGCTGCTATAAATAATTTTGTACATTTGGAACCCTTTCCCATGTTTACCATCTCTTTGGGACACAGTCCTAGAAGCAGTATTGCTGGGTCAAAAGGTATGCATATTTTTGTAGCTCTTGGGGCATAATTCCAAATTGTTCTCCAAAATGGTTGGAACAGTTCACAGCTCCACCAACAGTGTATTAGTGTTCCAACTCTTCCACATCTTCTCCAATATTTATCATCTTCCTGTTTTGTCACGTTAGCCAATCTGATAGGTGTGATGTGGTACCTCAGAGTTGTTTTGATTTACATTTCTCTAAACAATAGTGATTTAGATTATTTTTTTCATGTGACTATAGACATTTTTAATTTCTTCCTTTGAAAATTGCCTGTTCATATCCTTTCACCATTTATCAATTGGGGAATGACAAGTATTCTTGAACATTTGACTCAGTTCTCTATATATTTTAGAAATGAGTCCCTTATCACAGATCTAGTTGCAGAAATTCTTTCCCAGTTTTCTGCTTCCCTCCGAATCTTGGTTACATTTGGGTTTGGTTGTGCAAAATGCTTTCAGTTGAATGTAATCAAAATTATTCATTTTGCACTTTATAATGATTTCTATCTCGTTTAGTCAAAAATTCTTCCCTTCTCCATCAATCTGATAAATACACTATTCCTTGCTCCTCTAATTTGTTTATAGGATCAGTCTTTATACCTAGATCATGTACCCATTTGCACTTTATCCTTGTGTATGGTGTCAGGCATTGGTCCATGCCTAGTTTTCATCACATTGTTATCCAGTTATCCCAGCAATTTTGTCTAACAGTGAGTTCTTATCCCAGAAGCTGGGGTCCTTGAGTTTATCAAACAGAAGATTGTTGTATTCATGGACAACTGTGTCTTGAGTACCTAACCTATTCCACTGATCTAGCCTTCTGTTTCTTAGTCAGTACCAAGTGTTTTTGATAATTACTACTTTATAATACAATTTAAGATCTGGTAGAGCTAGACCACCTTCCCAAGTATTTTTTTTTTGTTAGTTCCCTTGATATTCTGGACCTTTTGTTTTTGCAGATGAATTTTGATATATTTTTTTCTAGCTCTAGAAAGTAATTATCTACCTACCCATGAGCAACTGATGTTTTTCCAACTACTGAGATCTGATTTTATTTCTTTGAAAAAGTATTTTGTAATTGTGTTCATATAGGCCCTGGATTTGTTTTGGCAGGTAGACTCCCAAATATTTTATAGTGTCTATTGTAGCTTTAAATGGAATTTCTTTTTATCTCTTCCTTTTGGGCTTTGTTAGTAATATACAGAAATGCAGAAGATTTATGTGAGTTTATTTTGTAACCCACAACTTTTCCAAAGTGGTTTATAATTTCAAGTAGTTTTTACATTCACAGTTATGATTACTATCTGTGTCTTTCCCTCTATCCTCTTTCCCACCATTTCTGCTTATAATTCTCCCTTCTCCCTTCCCCTCCACAACAAAGTCTTAATTTCTGACTACCACCTCCCTCAGTCTTCCCTTCCTTTTTTCAGTCCCCCTCCCTTTTACTCCCCTTTGCCCTTACTACATCTTCCCTCCCTTCTAGCCTCTTCTCCCCTTTCTCTTCCCCGTCCCCTCCTACTGTCTATAGAACTAGTTAGATTTATATACTTAATCATGTTTGTTATTCCCTCCTTGAGCCAAATCAGATGAGAGTACCTCTCAAACAATACTCATCTTGCTCCCCTCTTTCCCTCTTCTGTAATATAATATTGTGCCTCTTTCTGTGATGTAATTTATGGTTTTCTTCCTCTTCCTTTTCACATTTCCTGTTACAATCCCTTTGCACCCTTACATCACATTTTTATCATCATATCATTTACTTTATAGCTGCTCCCTCTATCTATGTATATATCTTTTATATTTCATATTAGATATACAATTCTCAAGATTAACAAGTATCTTCTTCCCTTATAGAGATTGAAGCACCCTCTCCATATTGAGTATCAAGTTATTCTTTTCCCCTGTTTACCTTTTTATGCCTCTCTTGCAACCTGCATTTGAAGATCAAATCTTCTATTGAGTTCTGGCCTTTTTATCAGGAAGGTCTGGAAATTCCTTATTTCATTGAATGAGCATCTCCTTGCCTGAAATATTATGCTCAACTTTGCTGGATAATTGATCCCTTTGCCTTAAGGAATATCATATTCCAATTCCTTTGATTTTTTAATATAGAAGCTGCAAGGTCCTGTGTGATCCTTACTGTAGCTCCTTGATATTTGAATGGTTTGTTTCTGGCTGCCTGTAGTATTTTCTCCTTCACTTGATAGTTCTGGAATTTGGCAATGATATTCCTTGGTGTTTTTGGTTTGGGATCCCTTTCAGGAGCTGAATGGTGGATTCTTTTCATGACAATTTCACCCTCTGTATCTAGGACTTCTGGGCAGTTTTACTTGGTGATTTCTTGGAAGATATTTTCCAGGCTCTTTTTTTTCATCATGGCTTTCTGGTAGACCAATAATTCTTAGATTTTCTTTCCTGGATCTATTTTCCAGGTCAGTTGTTTTTCCAATTAGATATTTTACATTTTCTTCTATCTTTTCATCCTTTAGATTTCATTTGACTGATTCTTGATGTCTCATAGAGTCATTAGCTTCTATTTGCCCAATTCTAATTTTTATCAAATTGTTTTCTTCAGTTAACTTTTGCATCTCCTTTTCCATCTGTCCAATCATTCCTTTAAAGGAATTATTTTCTCCAGTTAGTTTTTGTACTTTCTTTTTCCTTTGTCCAATTTTTCCCAGTTAGGGTTTGTGCTTCCTTTTCCATTTGTCCAATTTTTCTTTTTAAAGAACTGTTTTATTCAGTGAATTCTTTTTTCATACTTTAAAAAATATTGACTAGTTTTTCTTCTCTTTCTCTAATTTGCATTTTAAAATACTTCTTAAGCACTTTCAAGAATGCTCTTTGGGTTTGGAACCAGTTTGTGTTCCCTTCTGAAGTTTCAGATGATAGTATAGCCTCAATGATGACATCTTTGGTATTTGTCTTTTGGTCCTTGTCCCCACAGAAAAATTCTATGGTCTTTTCTTTCCTGCTCTGCTTTTTACTCTTGATGGTGATGCTTTGTTTATTGTGGCCTTTGGTTCTTTCAGCAAGAAGTTTAAGAACCTGGTGCTGAACTGGATGGTGTGAGAAATCAGAGGCCAAGTGAATTCTTTTTTGTGTGTGTTTTCCTGGATTAGCCATGGAGCTATCTTGTTAAGTGTGGGGAAGGAGTGGTCTGGTCTTAGGGGATCTCAGCTGAGCTAGGGCAAAGGCAAGCTCAGTGGTTGGTGATCCTGGCTGCCCTAGTGTCTTCCTGTTTCCCTTGGAGTGTGGAGGCATGCCTGGGGTCCTGTTATTGGTGGTTGTGAGGCTCCATCCCCCTGAAGCTCCAGATGTCCTCCTGGTTCATAGAGGTGGGGCTGTCTAGGAAAGCTCTGTTCCTCTGCCACAGCAAGAGGAATCCTCCTTAGCAATTTTCTTAGTCTCACATACTATGAAACTATTTGTCCTTTCTGTTAATCCCACTATTCCAGGATTTTTCTGGGGAAATATTTTATGGTTCTTTCTAGGTCAACAACGGGAGGGGGAGAGAGCATCTACTGATTGCCCCATCATTTTGGCTCCTGGAAGCTCAAATAGGTGACTTACTTGATATTTAATCTGCAAACTTAAAGTCTCAGGAGCAGTTGTTGCAGATTCCTGGAGCTCCATGGCTCTTGCTTGCTTTGTTTTGCTGGACTCCCATACTGCGCTCTTTTGCCTGAGATTCTACTGCACTGCTGCTGCCTCAGACTGTGCTGGGGCTTTCCTGCTTTACCCTGCTGTAGAGGGGATGACCTGCTCTATGTGCTGCATGCTCCTCCACCCCCATGGAACAGATCCTTCCTGTCAACCTCTCAGTCTGTCCTGGACTGTGAATCTTCCACAGTCTGTCTCCTACTGAATTCTTCCCCTCCAAAATTTGGTCAGATTCTCTTTTTAGAGGTATCTGAAGGAGTTTTTCTAGAAGCTTAGGTGAGTATTTGCTATCACTCTACCATCTAGCTCCACCCCTTAGTCTTCAACTTTTAGTCTTAAAGAATTATCTGGAGTGCTAAGATTTGACATGATTTTCCTAGAGCCACATTGTCTTTATGCATCACCAGAAGGACTTGAAGGCAGGATTTCCTGAATTTGAAATCACCTATAATTGATTTGAATATCTATATCCATACATTAAATATATATATGCATACAAAATAAAAGTTAAGAAATGTAACAATATATATGCATATGGATTTGTATATATGTATATTTATCATGCTATATATATATATTAAATGAATCATTATGGATGGATAAAATAACACATATACAGAACATGATTTACAACATATGTATATATTACTTAATTATGATATATAATATATATATATATCATATCTTGATACATAAATATTTCTGGATTGAGAATTGAATCAAGAGCAGAGTCATACAGAAATTCTAATACTTTGGTCAAATTTAATTAAATAATGATGGCAGGAGGGTGGTATGAAATCTGAGCCTTCCTGCACATATGTGAAGTACAGAGGAGAAAGACAGAGGTCATTGGAATTAAGAAATTTAAAAATTTGAGCAACTGCACTGTAACAGAAAAGAGTTTGGGTAGAGAAGGCAAGGAGCCATGTACTGAACTCATTTTGGAGGAGGGAACATGGAATTCTGTCATCTGAAAATGATACCTTTATGTATATTACAATGTAATAATTTAAAACACAGAAGAAAGATGACTTCCTTCAACACTACTGGAAACACACACACACACACACACACACACACACACACACACACATACATTTATATTAGAGGAGAATAAAAAAATGGAAGCTTTGTTTCCCCATCACTATCCCATGCTGTAAGCATGTCCTTATTTATTCATTTATTTATTTATTCATTTATTTATTTATTCATTTATTTATTTATTTATTCATTCATTCATTCATTCATTCATTCATTCATTTATTTATTTATTCATTTATTCATTCATTCATTTATTTATTTATTTATTTATTCATTCATTCATTCATTCATTCATTTATTTATTTATTTTTAATTTAACTTTTAACATTCATTTTCACAAAATTTTGGATTACAAATTTTCTCCCCTTTTTTCCCCTCCCCCCCCAAACACCAAGCATTCAAATTGCCCCTATGACCAATCTGCTCTCTCTTCTATCATCCCTCTCTACCCTTGTCTCCGTCTTATCTTTTGTCCTGTAGGGCCAGATAGCTTTCTATACCCCTTTACCTGTATTTCTTATTTCCTAGTGGCAAGAACATTACTAGACAGTTGATTCTAACACTTTGAGTTCTAACTTCTTTACCTCCCTCCCTCTCCACCCCTTCTCTTTGGAAGGCAAGCAATTCAATATAGGCCAAATCTGTGTAGTTTTGCAAATGACTTCCATAATAGTTGTGTTGTATAGGACTAACTATATTTCGCTCCATCCTATCCTGTCCCCCATTACTTCTATTCTCTTTTGATCCTATCCCTCCCCATGAGTGTCGGCCTCGGATTGCATTCTCCTCCCCATGCCCTCCCTTCTATCATCCCCCCCACCCTGCTTATCCCCTTATCCCCCACTTTCCTGTATTGTAAGATAGGTTTTCATACCAAAATGAATGTGCATTTTATTCTTTCCTTTAGTGGAATGTGATGAGAATAGACTTCATGTTTTTTCTCACCTCCCCTCTTTATCCCTCCACTAATGAGTCTTTTGCTTGCCTCTTTTCTGAGAGATAATTTGCCCCATTCAATTTCTCCCTTTCTCCTCCCAATATCTTTCTCTCTCACTGCTTGATTTCATTTGTTTTTTAAGATATGATCCCATCCTCTTCAATTCACTCTGTGCACTCTGTCTCTATGTATGTGTGCGTGTGTGCATGTGTGTGTGTGTGTAATCCCACCCAGTACCCATATACTGAAATGTTTCAAGAGTTATAAATATTGTCTTTCCATGTAGGAATGTAAACAGTTCAACTTTAGTAAGTCCCTTATGACTTCTCTTTGCTGTTCACCTTTTCATGGTTCTCTTCATTCTTGTGTTTGGAAGTCAAATTTTCTTTTCAGCTCTCATCTTTTCATCAAGAATGCTTGAAAATCCTCTATTTCATTGAAAGACCAATTTTTCCCCTGAAGTATTATACTCAGTTTTGCTGGGTAGGTGATTCTTGGTTTTAGTCCTAGTTCCTTTGACTTCTGGAATATCCTATTCCATGCCCTTTGATCCCTTAATGTAGAAGCTGCTAGATCTTGTGCTATCCTGATTGTATTTCCACAATACTTGAATTGTTTCTTTCTAGCTGCTTGCAATATTTTCTCCTTGACCAGGGAACTCTGGAATTTGGCCACAATGTTCCTAGGAGTTTCTCTTTTGCATGTCCTTTTTTAGCAGGCTTTGCAGCTGATAAAAAAAAAAAAATCAAAATTCACCACTTCAGTACTGTAACAATATGCTTTGAGAATGTTAAATGATCTCCCACTGTGGCTAATGACAAAGGAAATTTATTATTCATCTCTTCAGGAAGAATCAATAAAATAAAAAGTAGCACTTACTTGAACTTCCAAGGGGTTGATCATCTTCTTTGCCTTGGAATTTTTCCTTCTTGTGAATCAGAAATCCATGTTTAGCACTTAAAAGCCTTAAAAACTTAATACAATAATTAAAAAATAGGTTAAATCCTTATGAAATCAGGTTTTTGACAAATTCATACAATTTGACAACAAAATATTTTGTGAAATTCATTCTATTAATTCATTTGAGGTTTACCCAGAACACCACTTGTGAATTTTTTTCCTACTATTTAATAACATTTGGCCAAAATTTTCAGTTTTTCAAACTGCTCATACAATACTAGTTCAAAGAAGTTGAAAAGTTATTCCTATTTACCTTTGGCCTTGGTTTTAGTAGTGACACATATTTTTTATTTTTAAAGGTTTAATGTGTTTTTAGGGTGATCTGAGTTGCATTTTCAGCAGGACTTAATGGTCTAGTCTGGAAAGATTCTGTACTTAATACCTTATGATTTGTAAGGAAAGTGCTTCTGAAGCAGAATATTTTTCATCATTATTATTGTTGATGATGATAGTGTAGTATCCTATCCTTATGTTTGAATACATATGACAATTTTTCATCACTTTTCATGGGTACTTCCTAGTGAAAATTGGTGCTTGAATAATATTATTTCAGCTGTGGTCCTGGCTCCTAAAGTGTATATTTGTTATTGTTTTTGTAGTTTCTTCTTTACAAACACTCCTATTTTGTTTGTTTTTCCTGACAAGAGAAAGGAAATTCAATTGTACATGATGAAAATATCTTTATAATCTTGAATTTGGCTGTGATGGCTCATTGAAATGTTTTTTCTTCTAAAAATAATATTTTATTTTTTTCCCAATTACATGTAGAGACAATTTCAACTATTTTTTAAAAAGTTAGTTTCAAATGTTCACTCTCTCTTTCACCTCACCTAGCCCTAAGAGCATAAGGAATTTGATATGTTATGTATGTGAAATCATGTAAAACATTTACATATTAGTCATGTTGTAAAAGAGGAAACAGATTAAAAGAAAAAATGAGAAAATAAGGGAAGTGAAGAATAGTATGCTTTGATCTGTATTCACACTCTATCAGTTCTTTGGTTGTAGACAGAATGTTTCCTCCTGGGTTCTTTGGAAATGTCATCATTCTATTGCTTGAATGATTATATTGTTGAGAAGTTTGCAGTCATTCATAGTCCATCATCATACCATCTTTTCTTGGTTTTGCTCATTTCATTTTGCATCAGTTCTTATAGGTTTTGTATGTCTATTTCAAATAAATAAATGCTCTGAAATGAAGAGTAATGAATGTCTGGAAATGTAAGGGAGCCATTGCCAAACAGATTTGGATTAAGTGAATTCAAGATGTCCTATTTATAGATTGTTAAGCCTGAAGTTTTCTGACGTTCAGTATATGTATTCTGGGAGCTGATATTTTTGGTGTGAACATACAAATAATTCAGGCCAATTTTTTTAAAAAAGTGACTGTCACTTTTTTAACACCTTTATTCATTCTCAAGAATCCCTACCTGATTTCCCTGCCATCCATTAGAATCCTCCATGCCCCACACCACCACACATATTTCTTATAAAAATAATATACACTGAAGCCAGCAAATCTCCACATTGGTCATTATGACACTGGAGATCTGTTTCATAGTCAGTCCTCTGGAGTCAAAACTGGTTATCATTGATCAGAGTTTCAGCCATTTTTTCTTAACCATAATCAAGTAGAAGAAAAAAAAATTGAGAAGGGGACATGACTCATCTAGAAACTTGAAAATGAGACTTTTTCTTTGTTTAATTTTAAGCTGAATTTTTGTATAACTGTATATAAAAATGTTTTGGAACTTGAAGTGACATTTAACACCATTGCCTTATGTACATTTACAGCTGGAAGAAATGTTAAAAGTCATAGACTTCTATACACCTTATTTTAACGAATAGGGAATCTGAAGTCCTGAAATATTAAGAGACTTTCCCAGAGTGAAATAACTAGTCAATATTTGAGACGAGATTCAAACACAGGTCTTACTATAATGATAACTATGAACACAAAATGCCACACCATGTCTCCAGCCATCTAATTCCCCATTTATCCAACTATATTGTCTACATTTTTACCTAATACTTGAGAGTCTGCTTCAAGTTTTGGACATGGATTCAGTCTTTTTCCCCATTGCATATTATTTCTTTCTATATTGTACTATTAATATCTTTACTAGCACATTAATGAAAGCTAATTGTAAGTGTTCACTCTTATAAACCTCATTTTGAATTATTTATATTTGCTTTGTTGAACACTCCCCTTTAATCTAGATCTTACTGCAATAATGATTTTTCCACAAGCAACACTGAATATGAGAATTCCATATACCTCCCACAAGTGTAAGTTCTAATAACGCATCTATATGAAAAAGTGTCAATACACTAAACTGAGATGAAGTACAGTACCAACTATGATATTAAAAAATCTGATCCCAATTAATGAATTGTGTATCTTTGACAGATGAATAATGATTTGAGTATCCAAAAGAAGTGGATCATTAATAAAATTCCCACAGACTGTGATTTATAAAAAAAAATCAAGCAACCAATCATTAGACCCATCTTGGAAGAGGGGAAAGGAAAACAGACATTTTAGTACCCCAGAGCTGTTGTAAAAGGAAGAATAATATATGATTTGGATTTCTTTATAGATATTTCTAGGGGTAAAAACCCCGAGAGGCACAAGGGGGATGCTCTTCTATAATCTTAAAATTTCATTTTAATGTCCCTGAAAATCCTTTCCCAGGAATAATTGATATAGTAAGGTCACAAGCAAAGCAAGCATGCTTTTTTCCTCTAGTATTGTCTTTTAATTTCAGGAAAATTTACAATTAATTTAGTCTAGAATCTTTCACATAACATGTAATTATGCATGTATGAGGTGTCTATTAAATAAGATGACTGTTCTCATGTGTGGCTTAAGGATATCATTCTTGGTTTTTTTTAAATCTAGCTATATATCTACATAGCTATATATGTGCATGTGTGTGTGTTTGTCCTTCATTGGTGAAGAACACCATGCCATTAGAGAAAAAATGATATGACTTGCACTTGACTTTGTTTTGAGGGAGGGAGGGCTGTGCAGGTCACCAGCCTCACTTCTCCTCCAGAGCCATCTGAATCCAGTGACCAGATATTCATCAGGATGACTGGAGATGACCCAAGATGAGGCAATTGGGGTTAAGTGACTTGCCCAAAGTCACACAGCTAGTGAGTGTCAAGTGTGTGAGGTGAGACTTGAACTCAGGTCCTCCTGACTCCTACACTGGTACTCTATACATTGCCCCATATGTGTATGTGCATGTGTGCACAATACATATATATGCAACAATCCACATGTACATATGTACACATGTACAACAGGTACTTATATGTATCTTTACATATTTGTGTATATGTGAGAATATATGGGTATGCATATTTGCACATAACACATATATGTATACATGTATGTTTGCATGTAATATATGTGTGAGTATATGTGTGTATTGAGAGAGAGAGAGAAAGAGAAAGAGTTTATCAACCCTAAGCCACACATGGAAAGTCATATTTTATAGTCATATAATTCATATACATTGTGTTATCAGAAAAATTCTGTCCAAAATAAAGCAAAATGATCCATCATGATTAAAAATATTAGCACTCATGAATAAATAAAAATGCTTTTGAATTTATTTGAGTACATTTGTATTTCAAAAATTATATACCTCTTCTTAGAGGAAAAATTCATTTAAATTCAACTAATAAATATTTAATGCTCATATATGCAAGAAACTATGATAGTCCAAGGAGGATAAAAACACCGTAACAGAATATTCTTTCCCTTAAGGATGATGCAACATGTCAACAAATAAGTAAAAGACAAAAAATAAAAAGAATGAGTAAGGGACAGAACCAACGGACTATGGGAAATGTACCATTAATGGAGATCTAAGAAATCTGCACATGATCTAACCATTGTAAGAAAACAAAGTTTTGAAGAGTCAGAGTTTAAGAGGGCTTTTATTGCCAATTTAGGGAATGGAATGTGCAAATGAACAAGAAGAGATGTTGTATCAGGATTGAAGAACAATTGATAGTCCATCTCAGCTGGAAAGTGGAATCTATTATAAGGAATAATATGGAATAAAAATAGTTAGAAAGATAAGATCCAGAATAAAGAGAGTCTTAAATTCTGACCCGACCCGAGGAGTTTGTATTTTATCCTAGAAACCATTAGAAGCTATTGTAAATATTGGGTCAGAGAAGACGTGGTGGAACATGTTGAGACCTATATCTTGGAAAGATAATATCTGTGCAGAAAAGAGGAGCTGAAAGCAGGGCAATCAATTAATACGATTAAAGTGTGATTTAGGATGAAAGCAGAAAGCGAGCTGGATGCAAGAGATGTCACGGAGGAAGGCTTGACAAGATTTAATTGATGTAATATGAAGAGAAAGGGAAAAGAAAAAGTATGACTCTAAATTCATGAATCTGGTATTCTGGGAGGATGAGGAACTATCAACAGAAATGCAGAAGTATGGAGGAACAACGGATTTAAGAGAATAGGCAATTTAATTTTATACAAGGTAAGTTTGCAATATCATTGGGACATCAAAGAAGAAATTTATAGCAGTTAGTTGATGCAAGATTGTGGTTTAGAGAATAAATTTGGGGAGCATTTTGGAAGTCATTTCAACAGAGGTGATATTTAAACCTATAGGAACAGAGCCTAAGTTATAGACTCATGAAGGGCTCAAGAAATGGGCAATGATTCAGACAAGGACACTGAGAAGTAAAAGTTGTCAGGAGATACTAGCATCATGGAAGACAAAGGAGAAGATATCAAAGGGAAAGGATGTAATCAAAAGTGATAAAAATAATTCAGGGATGATGTGTCCTTGAAAGCTGGGTTTAATAGATCATTGGAACTTTGTTAAGAACAGTTCAGGAATTAGATCAGTAATGAGCTATCATGGAGTTAAGAATTGAGTGGGTGGTGAAGAAATAACTGTATAGGGGATAATTTTGAGGAGTTTTCCAGTGAAGGAAGTAGAGTACTACATGTATATGTTGGATGGTAAGATCAGATGAAGGATACTGAAACGCAGAACAGAACCGAGAAGGCTTTTCAAAAGCAGGGAAATGAGTAGAGTAGGAAAAACTGAAGATGATGGATGAATTGATTGATGCTTCAGGTTCATGTAAACATAGGAGAGGACTGGATCAAGTATGTGAATATATAATATGAACTCATCAAGTGAAGGGTCATATCTCACTCAAATAAAAGACCAAAAAAAATCAGAAAATGATTTGAGATGTAGGGAAGTTTGAGATGTGAAGGAAAGGAGATGAAGGAACTCATGACTGGTGGCCTCAATCTATTCAAAAATGTAAAAGATGAATACATTTGCTGAGAAAGGGGAAGAGAAAAAAACTCTAGAGACTTGAGGAAAGAAAAAAAGTTTACATCAGTTGTCAGAGTCAGTTAAGGAAGTACTACTGTCATGCTATATAGTAGTAAGAACTGCATTGAGTAAATATATATTTTGTATTGTGAATGCACATGTGTAATTATTTATCAACACAATGTTATGACTGTCATTAGCAAGGTCTCAGGAATACATTGAGAGATGAACAATAGTTAAAGTCAGCGTGGACTACTGTAAGTGAATTCAGGATGGAAGAAAATACATAGTTGAATTGGTTAATCCTAGGGTCAATAAAGTTAAGGGAATAAAATGAGGCCAAGGACTGGGAGATAAGAAGGACTCATAGAGTGAGGAATAAATAGCTTTAGGATGGGGGACAAAGGGTGGTAGGAGACGAGAATGTAACATGAGCAGAATTTGAGAATTCTAAATCAGGAAGAGAGCATATTATGGGGAATAGCGAAATGTAAGCTACAAAAATTTCAGAAGATAATTGAGAAAGATAAAGGTTTAGATCATGTGAGTTAAGAAGTTTGATCAACTGGGAAACCAAAGTTTATGAGGGTTCCTGAGTATTTAAACTAAAGTCTCCAAGTGTGATGGCAAGAGATGATTTGGTAGAAAAGACTGAGTGACTTACTAAATACCCAGTGAATGGATCCAGATTTCATTCAAGTATATCACTAATGATTTTGACCTACTAATAGGTACCTATGAGGTGAACTTCAAAGAAGTAGAGGTTGCTGAGTGATAGTGGAAGGAAAAGAATCTGAAAACAGTAGCACAGAACCAATTTTCAAATTGTCTCTTCTCCTTGATAAAATGGATTGAAGATATGAGTAAAGGAGTGGTAAGGAAAGAAGAGTAGTCCAAGGGATTATGCTTGAGAAAGTTTGTGGTAGGTGGAAAGTGCAGGGGAAAGAGAAAGCAACAGAGGTTATGAAAGACAGTAAGTTTTTTCATGTACTACCTACTTTGGTGCCAAAAAAATTGACCCTCTTACTAAGTCTGTAAAGTAGATGCTATTATTATACTCATTTTAGAGTTGAACAAACTGAGGCAATCAGAACATAAGTAATTTTTGCAAGATCACACAGCTAATAAGTGTCTGAGTCTAGATTTGAGCTCTTGTCTTTCCAATTCTAAGCCCAGCCCTCTATCCGCTGTGCCAGCCACTATCTCTGGGAACAACTGTGTTGAGTTGGAAGGAGATGAGAACTCTATGAGATGTAGCAAAAGAATACACCTTTTTGAGAAAAACTGGAAGGAAAAAAAAGAATGAACTTTCACAAGGTGAGTTATGATCAAAGGTGTAATAAATTATCTTCCAATTGCCTTCTGTTACTAACATGAAGTTAAGACTTTGGGCTTTGTAGATAAATCTAATACAATGAATTTTATTTGGGATAAATATAAAGCACAACAATTAGGTTAAAAAATTCCAGGGTCCTAGCTTCACAGAGCTAAAGTTGGAAGAGACTTTGGCATCTATCTGATCCAACAGCTTAATTTTACACATAAAGAAACTGAGATCCAAAAAGATCAAATGATTTGCACACGTCCGAACAGATATTGAACATGAGAGGCAGGACTTACTGTACAAGCACTGGGTGATAATAATTTGATTGGATAAGAATTAATGTAAGAAAATAAAATAAATACTGATCTTGGAATTTTACTGTACTCTAAACTCAGTAAAAAGCCACCACTGTGACATAGCAGCCAAAAACACTAATGCAATCATTCTCATATTTCATTAATAGAAATATAATGACCATAACTCTTGGAGTGATAGTCCCATTCCACTATTCCCTGGTTAGATCATATATAGGATACTATATTCAGTAATGGACAATATAATTTAGGAAGGATGTTGGCAGTTGAACTGGTATTCCTCTGGAGGAACTCCAGAGAAAAGTTTTCAAAATGGTGAGGATTTAAAATCATGTATCACAAGAATCACTTGAACAACTCAAGGTATTTGATGTGGCATATAAAAGAGTAGGAGATAAGCAAAAAACAAAAACAAAACTATTTAGTCTTAGAAATGTTATCATTTGGAAGGGGTATTCATCTTTTTCATTTGGCCTCCCAAGACAGGTAGATGATATAGTGGCTCAACTGCTGGGCCTAGAGCTAGAAGGATCTGAGTTCAAATTCAGTCTCATACAGTCATGGAACTCTGACCTTGTTTTCACAATGATAAAATATAGATAATAATAACAACAACCTCTAATAGTTGTTATGAGGATCAAATAAAACAATATTTGTATTTAGAAATATTTAGTACAATTCCTAGCAAATACCAGACACTTAAGTGTTGTTTCATGTTTTCCCTGAGAGCATAAATAACACTAAAGTTTAGACACTGCAGAGATGATTTCAATTTTCTAAACAACAACAAACTTACAGTTAAGGTTATATCAAAGTGAAATGACGCTATCTTAGGATATAACAAGTTTCCTATCACAGAATGTCTCTGGCAGAGGATAGATGATTCATTTTTGGAGCTATTATAGACAGAATCTCTGATCAAATACAGATTAGATTAGTTAACCTTTTAAGCCACTTTCAGTTCTGGGATTTTAGGATTCTATTTGTTCTTTCATCTAGCAAATGCATATTAAACTCTCGGTAACGGCAAGGCACTAGATAACAACTTAAGGAACTAGAAAGAAATACAATGCTGTTCATGCCATCAAGTTCAGTAACTCACATTTCTGAAACTTTAAAAATTATAAACTATTTTATTTGCCCCATCCCCACCCTGCAAAAAAGAGAAAATATCAGAAATATTATTATCACTATTTTATCATCTGAAAACCTGAGATACAGGGAATTTAAGTGATCTACATTTAATTATAATTAGTCACACATTTAGTAAACATATGAGAAAAGATATGAACTAACCTGTACTACAGAAATTATTGGGGAATAATATTCAGTAATTTGGGAAGAGGTACTCAAAACCTGGCTATAGCTCTTTCTTTAGGGTAATCTGACGGATTAGGGGTTTCTTTATTACTTTTACTCATGAACCCCCATCTACTGTGCCTTGTATAGTTAACCAACAGTAAATATGTCCCAATATTGTATAACCAATTTGTTTTACCTTAATATCATTTCATATGGAGAGAGAAATAGAAAGGGTCAGAGAGGGAGTATCATTATCCATTGTAAATTTATATATCCTATCAGAATAATAGTTAGGACTATCTATTGTCAATTTAATATTTCATGTCAGAATAATGAGTCCATCAAATGATTGTCATAGAGGAGAAAAAGAAACTGGGATTTTAATGAGAGAAGGGAAAAGTGGTTTTGTAATACTAGTTTATTTGTCTTTGTCATTCAATAGTTAGGTTAATTACAGAACACAAAATATAGAGGCATATGTCCATCATAAAGTGTATCTTATATTGCTGCTTTAAAAAGAAGAAATATGGAAGTGTGATTTCATTTTCTATATGATTTGAAATCATTTTTCCAGAATAAAGTTAGGAAGTAAAACCTCCAGGGTACTTATTCAATTACTATCCTTGATATGTTTAGGGCACTCTGCATTATTCTCATTCTTACCACATCAGAAAACTATGAAATTATAATCAGTTAGGTCTAGAATAAGTAAGTTGGCTTTGCTATTGTTGGCTTTGATTTGGTTTTATTTTTACTTTTTGCAGGGTCAAGGTACACAAGAGACAAAAAGCTCTACAATCTGTAGTTAGAAGAAAGAGAAATAAGTAAAGAGATGTTTTCTTTACACATCATTTCAAAATGTCTCTACACTTGGTCTCTATAGTCTTTAATATGCATCCCCTTAGGTGTATAAAGCTCTAAATAGGACTTGGCAATTAATTGAATGTGGGTGGGAGGAGCAAGGAGAGGGAATAGTCAAAGATAAGCTTGTGCCAATGGAATGCAGGTTCAAGTCAATGGCCAGTACTTCTAGGTCACAGATACTAAAATAAACATCCCTCCTATCAGTGCAGGCCAGGGCTAGATACTATGATTGAAGAATCTGGATAGGCATGGTCTATCATCCTGATTGGTTTCATTTAACTATTATTTGTTATAAAAGAGAGCTCTGCTCAAGTATGATCAGAACAATAGAACTGCTGTGTAAATAAAATGCTCTGAGAAAACTTCTTTTTAAAAGTAAAATTAAATAAAATTGAAAGTTAAAAGAAGAAATGTTGGAGATGGGAAATAAGAATTATTTAAAGAAATGGGAAAATCATATAAAGATATGGTTTTAGTGAAAAGACTATGAGTTAAGATCTGAATATATTGAGTAGATATGTACAGGAACAGTTAGAAATGCAAGTCTGGAATTTAGAAAAGAACCATAAAAATCTGGGGGATCATGAAAACTGTAACTTTTCACATGGGAATATGAAACTCGTTTAAATAATTTCCACTGTGGCTTCTAGTGTTATTTCATTTGCTAGCTTTCAAATTTAAACTCACCATAATGTACTATTCCTCTGGGCCTTTATAGAGATAAAATATATGTTTATAATAATATTCTTCTAACACAGGATATTTACATATATGAGTCCTTCCAGCCTGATGTTTACATCATAAAAGCTACCTAATTAACAGCTTTTATAGCTATCTCAGTCAATGATCAAGGATGGCCATGAATTGGTATGAAGACAGAACAATCCTTTCCATCCTACAGGTGGTCCCACTGGTCAGGATGGGAGCCATCTGTAGCCCTTTACTTAATATAAACTGGACTCATAACAGTCATTTCCCTTGGCAGATGATAATTTGGTACACTATTAATGTTGGCTAGATTTCAACCAAATGACTACTGTAGATGTAAAAGACTTAATATCCTATTAGCAATCCCATGATTCATCTAGTCCCCCAGGCTTGCTTCTAATCACAGCTTCTAATACTGCATGTAATATCAGGAAGTGCATATAAAGTGGGAAAGAATCCCAGCTCAATTGGGTGAAATGTGTGCTAAACGAAAGCACTCTGTCGGCTCACACATCTGTTTCATTGTGCCCTTATACCTATGGAATCACTTTATTATTTTGCCATATAAAATGTACATACAAATTTTGAAGCTAGTAAATCTACCAGTGAACAATTATGTTTGCAAATACTGGATGTTATCTTAGAATAAACACAAATTGCCTTGTAAAGAGTACAATTTAATAGCTAAGTGTGGTTGGAAGGGTTATTATATGTTTACATTAACATTAAGTGCTGGCATATACCTCTGAGGAGATTAGCCAAGTATGATAACTGAGCAGATGTGAAGGTAAAAATAAACTGTGTATGGGGAAGGGGGAGTGAGGGAAAGGGGTCAACCTGGCAAAGGTGCTGTCCTTTTTTGTGTAGTGTGTAAAGAGTTATGTTTCTTTCATAGCATTAGCATATGATATATTCATGTTTGTTCAGAGAAATGCTAAAGATGACTGCATTTGAAATGAAATCAACACTGGGTACTTAATAACCTTAATGAACTTCCACTAATAAATTTAGGTATTTTAAATAAAAGATTGAAACCACAATTGAAAGGAAAACTTTGGATCTAATGAATTGTTGCTCCTTTATTATTTTTAGTCACAGTCAGATGGGCTGAATAAGAAACATTGTAGGGGCTGTATTCAGGGTAATTAGTGAAATTTACCTTTTATCTTCTACTGTTAAAGTAAAATGATCTCCTTTGACAGAGACAATGGCAGGATATGACAATGTCTCTTTTTACAATGTGTCATTCAAATTATTCTTTTACTTTGACACACAGAAATAAAAATGATTCATAATAAATCAGTCCACTCAATCTCTATAGTACTACAGAAGGGCCACCTAAACTTATAAGACAATGATTTTATTATATGAGAAGCACACTAATGATGATGCATAAAAAATTATGTTATAAATCATCACAACCAGTAAAATTCATTAGTCTTGCCAATTACAGGACCTACATATTCCTTCTCAGGCACAAATTGTATTAAATTTTTTATGTCTGTGGTTCTTAATACAAAACCACAACATTTTGGACATAAGGTATGTATACTTTATAGTGGAGCAATCACAAGTACAACAAGCTGAGAAAACTGAAAAAAACAAGCTGAAATACATAACTCTGGAGTCTAGTTGCTCACTGATAGGAACAAAAATTCAGGGGGGCTGAGTGAAGTAGGTAGGTGGTGCAGTAGTCTGAGGCACAGGAGGCTCTCTGTGAACAGTCTGCAGTAAAGGGAATAAGAGGAATTACAAAAAAAAAAAAAGATCTAAGTGATGCAAGAGGACAAGCTGTATGCTACACATGTAATGCACAGTGAAATATGGAATTGAAAAGTTGAAATAAGTAGCAAGAAAAATGGAATCATTGATATAGTAACAATAAGAACAACAATCATAATGAAAGCTTACATTTATATAGAACTTGATAGCTCAGTAATGAGATGGAATATCTTCCAAAGTCTTAGTACAGTAGCTTAAAATTGCAATAACATTTGGGGGATGACATGTATAGCTTGAATATAAACTTCTTGGGGAAAGGGGCTGATTAATTTTTGCCATTATTTCCCCAGTCCTTAGCACACTGACTGACTTAATAATAAATACTTAAGAAATGCTGCTTGGTTGATGATTATATAATAATCATATACATTTAAATTATTTACTGTGTCATATTTATATAAAACAATATAATTTAGAATAGAATAAAATTGAATAACAATTGCATAATGATGAAACCCCCCATACACACACACACACACACACACACACACACATACACACACCCCAAAAGTCCTCTGTGCAATCCCTATCATAAGGTGGTACTGAGTTGTTGGAAGTTGTATCCAACTTCCAGTGAACCCATTTGGCATGCTCTTGGCAAAGACAATGGAGTGGTTTATCATTTTCTTCTACGGCTCATTTTACCAATGTGAAAAGGAGGCAAAAAGAGTTAAATGATTTCCCCAGGGTCACAACACCAGTAAGTGTCTGAGGTTGGATTTGAACTCAGGGAGAAGAGTTTTCCATACTCCAGGCCCAGTATTCTATCCACTCTACCACCTAACTGTCCCATTATTATGGGATAGATAACTGCAAACTGAAGAGGGCCAACCAGGATGAAACACTTGAAAACTTTATAGTGTCTATGATGGCCCAACAGGAATTTTGACACATTGGTCAACTAGGTAGCTGTAATGCCATTAATTTTTTGTCTCTTCAGCTGGTATGATTTAATTGCTGTTAGGAATATGAATAATGGGCAGGGTAATATAGCAATGTAAGCTGACCTGAGTCAAAATTATCCTTAAGATCACTGTTACACAAAAGATAACATATTGAATAACGTTCCCAACAAGAAATAGGAGCAAATCAGAAATACTATTAATCACACTTTCTGGAAAATAGATGGGACTTATAACACTGACCATTAAAACATATATAAGTGCTTATAAAATGGACTGAAGATATTAATAAAAAAGTAACACATAAATAAATGTAAAAAGATGATAACAATTGTAGGCAATGATTGCATAATGCTTTTTGTCAAAGATATCCTCAGGTCCATTTCAAACAATAATGTATTATAAATCATTACAAAAGTATCATGAACTTC
Organism: Notamacropus eugenii; assembly: GCF_028372415.1. Lineage (NCBI taxonomy): Eukaryota > Metazoa > Chordata > Mammalia > Diprotodontia > Macropodidae > Notamacropus > Notamacropus eugenii. The sequence continues at coordinate 227,371,923 of NC_092873.1, read as the reverse complement.
ATTCTAAAACCCAGATTAGATGAAATAAGGAGAAGATTTTGAAGGCATTGGAACAGCTTCATTTAATGCAAACTTTACAAGTGTTACCTAATAATGAAATGGATAGGAAAATAATGGTGGTCTCAAGTTAATTTGAGGAGATGCCATATTTAGAGCGAAATTTCAGTTAACCCATTTAAAGATTCTTAGCACAAATCCAACCATTTGGCCAAACATGCCAAAAAAATGAATCATAAAAGTTATGTGGCATAATCATGAACACATGTGTGCTACTACAATGTTTTCCTGATAACATGCAGATATGTAAGGACCATCACAAATCAATATAAGTTGCAGTCAATGCCACGGCAAGAACCACAAAAGACATGTAAAAATTCCAAGGCACAGGCTTCAAAAATTGCTATGGCAAAGTTATTTTGAGAGAAATAGTAAATTCCTGTAGCAAGATGATGGAAAATTACATCAATACCCATGCACGAGAAAAAACTAAACACTACATTGGTGAAACAAATTATAACAGAAATTCTTCATATCTTTAGTTAACAATTGAAACTTGATCTTGGGAGTTAGTGAAACAAGCTCTAAAGTTTATAACACATATTTGATCACAATGTAGTACTATATATGCCACAAGTACCATTATCCTAATTTTATAGATAAGATGATAAAGCTCAAAACTTCCAGTTGATGAGATGTACTATAAGTCAGGCTAAATATTTCCTCCCATCCTTGTGACCTCTTAAACATAACCACAATAAGAACTGTGCTGCAGAAATCAAGAAATCTCATCTGTCTCCATAGTCTAAAACATCAAGAGGCCACACCATGAAAAAACTAAATTGACCAATTCTAGAAAAGCCTATTACCTATTCCATAACAATAAGAGGAACTTTTCTGATAAGAAAATTCAAAATAACTACCTTAAAAATTTTGATTTCATGAGAAATATATAAAATGAAGAACTAAATAAGTCTAAGAGTAATAAGTAAAATAACAAAATCCTAAAATGAGAAGGATAAATAATAAAGGGAGTGTTGGAAAGATTCTTTCTAGAAACAGGCACAAAATGAAATTGTAAGATAAAAAAAAAGATTAGTTTGAAGAGAAGGAGAAAATGGGGATTCATAACTACTTAAATGATAGAAAAAAAGAGAAGAAAAATAGCTAGGTAAAATCAAAAAATAAAAAGGAAATAATATGTGAAACACCCAAATCAAGCAAAAGGGTAATGAACAGGTAAAGGTAATGAAGGTGAGGGTAAAGAATCTGGTGGGAATTGACCTACCTTAAGAAAAACAACAGGTTAAGCCAAAATATCTGAAGGAATATAATATGGTGTTGTTAGTCATGGAAAGAAAAAACATAATTTTGGGAAAATAATATTAGAGACAAATGAGAAAATCATAAACTCAATATAATTTTAAATAAAGAATGGAATAGACTATCAAAAATAAAAACTTGTTAATTAGAATAAAACTTTAGTATTTGTTACTTAGAAGAAACACACCTAAAATTAAAAAAAATAATTAAAATGAGTGGACAGGAAAAAAATTACCACTGCTTAAGTTAAATCTGAAAAGCAGAAGTTTCAATAATCAGCAAATAACTTAGTGTTTAAATTCATAAAGAAAAAAAATTGAGTTACAAGAATAAATAGACAATAATGCTGTGGTGATAGGATATTTCAATGATATTTTGTCAGTTGGGGATAAGTCTAATAGAAAAGTAAACAAAAAATAGAAAGAAATTAGAGAATTGAACAAATTTCTATAGAAACTATAGCCAAAAGACTTCTAGTTACCTAAATGGAACTACAAAAGAATATTTATATTTCTCAGCATCATATGGGACTTTTATATGAATTGACAATGTATTAGAGTCCAGAGATATTGCAAAAAAAATGAAAAGAGGCAGAAATAACAAACTCAATTTTAGATCAAAACACAATAAAATAATCAGTTCAGGAATGACAAAGAAAAGATATAGACTCAGATTGAGACTTCGTGAAATTCTAAGCAATGAATGGGTCAAACAACTCAGAGAAACAATTAATAATTATGGGAAAATTATAATGATAAGACAACATAATAAAATTTCTGAAAAGCCACGAAAGTGATCTTCATAGGAAAAAAATCAGATCCTTACAAACATACATTAATAAATTTAAAAAATAGAAGAATAATGAACTGAATGTTCATTTAAAAATATAAAGTCAATAAATTAACAGAACACGCACAAAAGAGGAGCTATTTAAAATGAGTAGATAAATAATTAAAGAAACGTAATAGCTACAGATAGAGAAGGAAATGACAAAGCATTACAGTATCTTTGAAAAAAAACCCCAATGTGGTCACAAAGTGTTGGACAAAACTGAAAAGTGACTGACCAACAACAACAACAATGCCTGCAGAATAGAGAAATAAAATAAAAAATTATCCTATAAGAAAACTAATAAAATTGGAAAACCTTTACTCAATTGAATTGGAAAGAAGAGGGCGGGAAAACACAAATTAAGAAAATATCAAATGAGTAAGGTGAAATCAAAACAAAACAAGAAGAAAGAAGAATAATAAAAACCTATTAAACATAATTATATTCTAACCAAACTGAGAATATAAAACAAATGGAAGAATATAATTGAAAATATAAAGTACTCAAACTAATAGGTCAGATAAAGAACTTAATACAATCTCAGAAAATGAAATAAACTAGCTATAAATGAACTTCTAAGGGATATAATAAAAAAAAGCATTCTCCTTTCCTGATGAATATACAAGAGAATTCTATGAAACTTATATGAAACAACCAATAACACAAATTATTCTAAAAAATTGAAAAATAAAGCACTTCATCAGAATCCTTTTGTGTGACAACTATTATACCAATGCCAGTGAAGGATAAAACATAGGATAACTATAAGGCAATATTAATAAAGAATACACTTTGCATTATTTCACATGTATAATTGATACCATATTTCTTACTTTCTGAAAGGGGGGGCAGAACGGGGGAAAGAATTTGGAATTTAAAAATAATGTCATAAAGGAAAAATAAAAGAAACAAAGAAAAAAGGAAGGAAAAAGCATGACTTAAAAAAGGAGATGTGAAAAAGTGCTCACACCCCTCCCTTTTGCTTACACATATGAAGTCCAAAAGTATTACACATTGAATCTATTTTCAGACATTGAATTTATTAATCAATTATGTAATTTTTCCCATTTCTTTTCCATTTTCTTTTAATTTATTGCTTGTTATCTGAAAGAGGCGAGGAATACTAGGGGGAAACTATGATGACAGGTCTTTTTGAATTCTCCATTGTGACCTTCTTCAACCGGCAAAAAAAAAAAAAAAAAACTGAGCCTAATTTGAGGCAATATGCCTTCTTCCACCACAATGAACAGCACAAGAATATGCAATGTATTCCAGATAAGTTCAGAGTCAATATATCCAATTCAATCAAACAAGGTTTTAATGAGTACCTATAACAAAGAAGGCACTCTCCAAGTTCAGACTAGAACTTTATATATTGCTCAGATGTTAAATACAAAGAAGTTGATGTACAGACAAAATCATTGCTATCTGTCCACTCTTTTTTGTGCCATAATAACAATGATAATAATAATAAATTCCAGTGTTAGTAAAAACCATATAAGCAAATACAAAATGAAACTATAATTATGATGATAATAATGACAATGAAATGAAACCAGGGATTCATTTTTTATCAGATCATGAAAGACATTTATAATATTTAATGGCTCACTTTGTTTAAAAAAAACAAATTATCACCAAAGAATTTTTAATTGTTGACAAAGTCTTGAAGGTTTCACTTTGATTTCAATGCTTTTCCAGGAAATTAAAACTTGAACTCCTGTTTTTACTACCAGCTTGGTTGCTCATTTTCTTGTAAAATTTAAAGAACTTTAAAGTTTTCCAGGAACACTAAAACTATATTGAAATGTAATTATTACTGCTGAACTAAGTCCCATTTTGGCTGTCTCATTATTATTAAGGTTACTAAAACATATTTCATAATTCATAACTTGAATGCAATCAACTTACAACAACAACAGCAGAAATATAGGGTGTATTCAGCTTTGTTATATTTCTTAAACATTTTCATATGACCTGACTTTGACTGTCTGCTTGTGAAAGCTTTTGTGCTTTACAAAGTGTTCATGACATAATGAAAAAACAGATCTCAGCTGATGGGAACTGTGCTCTTGACAACACTCAAGTCTGGAGCAATGACTCAGAAACTGAAAATGTAACAAGGTGTAGTATGCATAGAATTCTTTATTTAACATAACAACTAAAAAGAGGGGGTCAAAAACACAGCAAATTCTAGAAGAGTCTCTTTCTCATGTATTTGTTGCAACCTTTATTTTTGATGAGAAGAGAGACAGAGAGAGCGAGGGAAGGAGGGAGAGAGAAAGAGGGAGAGAGAGGGAGAGGGAGAGAGAGAGAGAGAGAGAGAGAGAGAGAGAGAGAGAGAGAGAGAGAGAACAATGATTCTGTTTCTAATAAATATTTCTTGACAGTTTTTGTCAAACCCAGGCCATTTATCTTGCTAGCGCTTTAAATCTACATGTTGTCACCAATAAGGCTTGAGACATTAGCCCCTAATTTTGACTGAATAAATATTAGATATTTTTGGTCTGGAAATATTCATCAAATGCAATGCATTTATAGAAACAAGCAGATGATTAGAGACCCGAAAGATTTTTGTCATGATAATATTTTAAGAATTAAACAATTAACTCCTTCAAGATATTAGAAAAAATGATTAGCCTCTGGAAATTATCCAGAATAGTTCATGGACTTCTCAAAAGGCCTACCAGGGATTGACATAGGTGAGATGTAGGACTTCATTCATTAAACAATAGGCTAAACATCGGTCAAGAGATAAAGAGGATTGCTTCAGAATAGGATCATCAGCCTCTGAGTGTTTTCTTATATCCATATCATACATTCCTGAAATCCATGTAAATCAGATTTGCCACTTCCCTAATCTAGTAACCTTAACACAAAGCTCACTATCTAGTAAATTTTAAAAAAAATGGCCTTCTGGGTGAGCCAAGATGGCAGAGTAGAAAGTTGCACATACTCAAGCTCTTCCCTCAGCCCATAAAATATCTACACAGAAAGTCTCAAAAAATTCTAGAGCAGAAGAAGCCACAGAATAAGAATGGAGGAGATTTCCAGCCCAGGGTGACCTGAAAGTTCGATGTGAAATATCTATTGCACTGGACATGGGGCACCACTGGGGAGGAGCAGGGCAGGAGCAGGTATCTGGGACAGAATCCCCAGCAGCAGCAGCAGAGGTTCGCAGATCCCACAACCCAGAGATACCAAAGGTAGCTCCAAAGGTCAGTGAGAGGGCTTTTTCACTACATGACAAGGGATCAGAGTCCTCCGCTAATCTGGCCCCTTGGTGGCAGTAGCAGCCACAGCAAGAACAGCAGCAAACAGGCAGCAGCTATGGTGGCTGCAGCAGCAGCCATTGTACATTATTAGAGCCTCATTGTAAAGCCCCTGGGGGAATTGAGCAGCTGATCTGAATCTTAGCCATGAGCTAAGGGAGTAATTCCTGTCCTGTGATTGTGACAGCTTGGAGAAACTCAGATCTTACAGGTCCCCAGAATATACCCTACTCTTTTTTTTTTATTTTAATTTTATTATTATTATTTTTTAATGTTTTACAATCACTGCCATAAAATTAAGATTTTATCCCCCCCACACCTATCCCCCACTACCGCCCTCTCTCCCCACACCAGCATACAATTCTGTATAGGTTCTACATATACTTTCCTATTGAGTACATTTTCACTGTTGTCATGCTATGTAGTCGAACTAAAATAAATGGAAATCAAATAACAAATCAAAGCATAATACGCAAAAACACACACACACAAACATGATCTGCTACATTCTGAGAATGATTTCCATATTTCTTTCTCTGAGTGTGGAAGGCATTTTGCCTTAGAAAACCACCATTGGGATTATTTTTTTTTAATAAATTCTTGCGTTATCACGAAATTCCAAGTCTACCAGAAAAAACTCTCACACACTGTGGTCATTGCTATGCACAAAGTTCTCCTGGTTCTGCTCCTTTCACTCAGCATCAGGTCATATAAGTCCTTCCAGGCTTCTCTGAAGTCTTCTTGTTCATCATTTCTTATGGCACAATAGTACTCCATTACATTCATATACCATAATTTATTCAGCCATTCCCCAATTGATGGGCATCCCATTGACTTCCAGTTTTTGGCAACTACAAAGAGTGCTGCTATAAATATTTTTGTACATGTGGGACCCTTTCCCATTTTTATGATCTCTTGGGGATACAGTTCTAGTAGCGATATTGCTGGGTCAAAGGGTATGCACATTTTTGTAGCCCTTTGGGCATAGTTCCAAATTGCTCTCCAGAATGGTTGGATGAGCTAACAGCTCCACCAACAATGAATTAGTGTTCCAACTCTCCCACATCCTCTCCAGCATTAATCATTTTCTTGTTCTGTCATGTTTGCCAATCTTATAGGTGTGATGTGGTACCTCAGAGTTGTTTTGATTTGCATCTCTCTAACCAAAAGTGATTTAGAGCATTTTTTTATATGATTATAGATATCTTTAATTTCTTCCTCTGAAAATTGCCTGTTCATATCCTTTGACCATTTATCAATTGGGGAATGATTTGAGTCAGTTCTCTATACATTCTAGAAATGAGGCCTTTATCCCCAAGCTTAGCCATAAAAATTCTTTCCCAATGTACTACATCCCTCCGAATTTTGGTTGTATTGGGTTTGGTTGTGCAAAAACTTTTCAGTTTAATGTAATCAAAATTATCCATCTTACATTTCATAATGCTTTCTATCTCTTCTTTAGTAAAAAATTTTTCCCTTCTCCATAAATCTAATAAATAGACTATTCCTTGCTCCTCCAGTTTATTCATGGTATCAATCTTTATATCTAAATCATGTACCCATTTGGACTTTATTCATGTGTACGATGTCAGGCATGGGTCTGTGCCTAATTTCCACCACACTGTTATCCAGTTTTACCAGCAATTTTTTTCAAACAGTGAGTTCTTATCCCAGAAGCTGGGATCCTTGGGTTTATCAAACAGGAGGTTGCTATATTCCTTGCATACTGTGTCTTGAGTGCCAAATCAATTCCACTTGTCTACTTCTCTGTTTCTTAGCCAATACCAAGTGGTTTTGATAATTGCTGCTTTATAGTACCATTTGAGGTCTGGTAGTGCTAGGCCACCTTCCCAAACATTTCTTTTCATTAGTCCATTTGATGTTCTGGACCTTTTGTTCTTCCAAATGAATTTTGATATTATTTTATCCAGCTCTAAAAAATAATTATCTGATAGTTTAATTGGTATGGCACTAAATAAGTAAATTAATTTAGGTGGAATTGTCATTTTTATTATATTAGCATGGCCTACCCATGAGCAACTGATATTTTTCTACTTACTTACATCTGACTTTATTTGTGCAAAAAGTGTCTTGTAATTGTGTCCATATAATCCCTGGGTTTGTTTTGGCAGGTAAACTCCTAAGTATTTTATACTGTCTACCCTAGCTTTAAAAGGGATTTCTCTTTCTATCTCTTGCTATTGGACTTTGTTGCTAATATATAGGAATGTGGAAGATTTGTGTGGGTTTATTTTGTAACCTGCAACGTTGCCAAAGTTGTTTATTATTTCAAGTAGTTTTTTACTTGAATCTCTGGGATTCTCTAAGTAAATCATCATATCATCTGCAAAGGGTGATAACTTAGTTTATTCTGTGGCTATTCGTATTCCTTCAATATCTTTATCTTCTCTAATTGCTACAGCTAACATTTCTAGCACCATATTGAATAATAGTGGTGATAATGGACATCCTTGTTTCACCTCTGATCTTATTGGAAATGCATCTAGCTTATCCCCATTGCATATAATGCTTGCTGACCGTTTTAGATAGATACTGCTTATTATTTTATGGAAAGTTCCCTTTATTCCTATGTTCTCCAGTGTTTTTTATAGGAATGGGCGTTGTATTTTGTCAAAAGCTTTTTCCACATCTATTGAGATAATCATGTGGTTTTTGTTAGTTTTGTTGTTGATATGATCGATAATGCTAATAGTTTTCCTAATATTGAACTAGCCCTGCATTCCTGGTATGAATCCTACCTGATCATAATGTGTTAATCTCGTGATAAGATGCTGTATTCGTTTTGCTAAAATCTTATTTAAAATTTTTGCATCTATATTCATCAGGGAAATTGGTCTATAATTTTTTTTCTCTGTTTTGTCTCTTCCTAGTTTGGGTATCAAAATCATATTTGTATCATAGAAAGAATTTTGGAGGACTCCTTCTTCCCCAATTTTCAAAAATAGTCTATATAGTATTGGAATAAACTGTTCTTTAAATGTTTGATAGAATTCACTTATGAATCCATCTGGCCCTGGGGATTTTTTCCTAGGGAGTTCATCGATGGCTTGTTCAAATTCTCTTTCTGATATGGGGTTGTTTAAGTGTTCAACTTCCTCTTCTGTTAATTTGGGCAATTTGTATTTTTTAAAATATTCATCCATCTCGTTTAGATTATGGAATTTGTGGGCATAAAGTTGGGCAAAGTAATTTCTAATCATTGTTTTAATTTCCTCCTCTTTGGAGGTGAGTCCATCCCTTTCATTTTTAATATTAGTAATTTGATTTTCTTCTCTCTTTTTTTAATCAAATTGACCAAAGGTTTATCAATTTTATTAGTTTTTTCATAAAACCAACTATTGGTTTTATGTATTAATTCAATAGTTTTCTTGATTTCAATTTTATTAATCTCTCCTTTGGTTTTCAGTATTTCTAATTTGGTACTTACTTGGGCTTTTCAATTTGTTCTTTTTCTAGCTTTTTCAGCTACATGCCCAAATCATTGATCTCCTCTTTCTCTATTTCATTTATATAGGCATTCAAAAACATAAAACTTCCCCTAAGAACTGCTTTTTCAGTATCCCATAAGATTTGGTATGTTGTCTCATTGTTGTCATTCTCTTGAATGAAATTGTTGATTGTTTCTAAGATTTCTTCTTTAACCCATTCCTTCTTTAGGATTAGATTATTTAGTTTCCAATTGGTTTTTGGTTTATCTTTCCATGGCCTTTTATTACATATAATTTTTATTGCATTACGATCTGAGAAGGATGCATTGTTTATCTCTGCCTTTCTGCACTGGACTGTGAGATTTTTATGTCCTAGTATATGGTCAATTTTTGTAAATGTTCCATGGACCGCTGAGAAAAATGTATATTCCTTTCTATTCCCAATCAATTTTCTCCAAAGATCTATCATATCTACCTTGTCCAGAGTTTTATTTACCTCCTTAACCTCTTTCTTATTTATTTTGAGGTTAGATTTATAGAGTTCAGAGAGGGGGAGGTTGAGGTCCCCCACTAGCATAGTTTTGCAGTCAATTTCTTCCTTCAACTCCCCCAACCTCTCCTCTAAGAATCTGGATGCTACACCACTTGGAGCATACATGTTTAGTAATGATATTGCTTCATTGTCTATGGTGCCTTTTAGCAGGATATAGTTTCCATCCTTATCCCTTTTGATTAGATCTATTTCTGCTTTTGCTTTGTCTGAGATTAGGATCGCTACTCCTGCCTTTCTTACATCAGCTGAAGCACAATATATTCTGCTCCATCCTTTGACCTTTATCCTACGTGCATCCCCCCATTTCAAAGGTGTTTCTTGTAAGCAGCATATTGTTGGATTATCGCTTTTAATCCATTCTGGTATCTGTCTCCGTTTTATGGGAGAATTCATCCCATTCACATTCACAGTTATGATTACAATCTGTGTATTTCCCTCTGTCCTCTTTCCCACCATTTGTGCTTTTAGCTCTCCCATCTCCCTTTCCCTCCTCAATAATACTCACTTTTCACCACCTCCTCCTGTAGTCTTCCCCTCCTTCTTTTAGCCCCCCTCCCTTTTACTCCTCTTTATTCTTATTGCTTCTTCCCTCCCTTTTATCTTCCCCACCTCTTTCTTCCCCCTTCCCCTCCTACTGTGTATAGAGCTAGTCAGGATTATCTTCTTAAGCTTATTGTTCCCTCCTTTTAAACAAATCAGGATGACAGTATCTCTCAAACCATGCTCATCTCCCTCCCCTCTTTCCCTCTTCTATAATTTTGTACTTCTTCCTGTGATGTAATTTGCCATTTTCTGCTTCCTCCATTTCACACCTCCTATTACAATCCCTTCTCATACTTAAATCATATTTTTAACATGACATCATTTACTTTATGCCCGTTCCCTCTATGTATATTCCTTTTATCATAATAGATGCACAATTCTCAAGAGTAACAGGTATCATCTTCCCTTATAGGGAAGTAAACAGTTTGCCCTAATTGAGCAACAAGTTTTTGTTTTTGTTTTTTCCCCCTGTTTACCTTTTTATGATTCTCTTGAGACCTGCATTTGAAGATCAAATTGTCTATTGAGTTCTGGCATTTTGGTCAGGAAGCTCCAGAAATCCTTTATTTCATTGAATGACTTTCTCCTTGCCTGAAATGTTATGCTGAACTTTGCTGGGTAGTTCATCCTTGGTTGTAGTCCCAACTCCTTTGCCTTATGGAATATTGGGTTCCAATTCTTTCAATCTTTTAATGTAGAAGCTGCAAGGTCCTGTGTGATCCTGACTGTATCTCTTTGATATTTGAATTATTTCTGTTTGGCTGCTTAAAATATTTTCTCCTTCACTTGATAGCTCTGGAATTTGGCAGCAATATTTCTTGGGGTTTTGAGTTTGGGATCCCTTTTAGGAGGGGAACGGTGGATTCTTTCAATGACTATTTTGCCCTCTGAATCTAGCACTTCTGGGCAGTTTTCCTTGATGATTTCCTGGAAGATATTGTCCAGACTCTTTTCATCATGGGTCTGGCAGGCCAAAAATTATTAAATTTTCTCTCATGGATCTATTTTCTAGTTCAGTTGTTTTTCCAATTAAATATTTTACATTTTCTTCTGTCTTTTCATTCTTTAGATTTTGTTTGACTGATTCTTGCTTTCTTATTGAGTCATTAGTTTCTACTTGCCCAATTCTAATCTTAATCAAATTGTTTTCTTCAGTTAACTTTTGCATCTCCTTTTCCATCTGATCATTTTTTCCTTTTAAGGAGCTATTTTCTCCAGTTAATTTTTGTACTTCCTTTTCCATTCAACCAATTTTCCCAGTTAGGTTTTGGGTTTCCTTTTCCATTTGATCAACTGTTCCTTTTAGGGAATTATTTTCTCCAGTTAATTTTTCAACTTCCTTTTCCATTTGTTCAATTTTCCTTTTCAAAGAGATGTTCTCATCAGTGAATTCTTTTTTTTTATAATTTTAAAATCATTGGCCAATTTTTCTTCTATTTCCTTCTTAAGCTGTTCCAGGAGAGCTGCCTGTGCTTGCGAGCAGTTCATAGTCCCTTCTGAAGTTTCAGATGGAAGTACAGTCTCAGCTCTGACCTCTTTGGTGTTTGTGTTTTGGTCTTTATCCCCATAGAAAGATTCTATGGTTTTTTTCACACTTCTGCTTTTTCTTGTTCATGATGTTGATTGAGTATTGTGACTTCTGATTCTTTCAGTCAGAAGCTGCAGAACTTTGTGTTGAGCTGATGCGTGAAAGAGCTAAAAGCAGGTTTTTGTTTTTTGCTTCCCTAATCAACCCTGGGGTTGACTTGTTCAGTGTGGGGGAGGAGTGGTCTGGTCATAGGAGATCTTCTCAGCTGAACTGAGGCGAAGGTAAGCTCAGGGGATGGTGATCCCAGCTGCCCTATGGTCTTCTTGTTTCCCCTGGAGGGCTGAGGCACGCCTAAATGCTAATGGGTGTTCCCACCCCTCCTGGCTCCTCTCCTGGTGCTGAGGCTTGCCTAGGTCCTTGTGCGAGTTTTCTCTGCCATGGGTCCTCTGTCCTTCTGGTTTGCCTCTGCCACAGTAGGAGGAATCCCTCTTAGCTGTTTTCCTAGCCTCAGGTGTTATGAGACTATTTGCCCCCTTCTGCTGTTCCCGCTGATCCAGGATTTTTCTGGGGAAATATTTTATGATTCTTTCATGGTCATCAAGGGGGGAGGAAAGAGCATTTACTGATCACTCCGCCATCCTGGCTCCCGGAAGTTCAAGTAGGTGACTTACCTAAGTTTAACCTTTGGGCTGAAGGTCTCAGGAGCTGCCACGCTGATATCTGGTGCTCAGTGGCTCTCACTGGCTTGGTTCGGCTTGTCTCCCACCCTTAGTGCTGCTCCGCCAGTTCTGACTGCCACTCTCAGGTTTCTCAGATCCCTTCTGCTCCACTGCCCTGACCATGCTGTGCTGTTCACTGGTGTCTCACCCCGTGGAACGGATCCTTTCTGTGGACCTTCCAGTCTAGCCTGGGCTCCGAATCCATCACAGTCTGTCTCCCACTGGATTCCGCACCTCCCAAATTTAGTCAGATTCTCTTTTCAGAGGTATCTGAAGGAGTTTTTCCAAGAGCTTAGGTGAGTCATTGCTCTCACTTGGCCATCTTGGCTCCACCCAATATACCCTACTCTTGACAAAGGACCCAAAAGTCAAGTAACTAGTTGGGAAAATGCCCAAAAAAGGAAATAACAATAAAACTATAGAAGGTTACTTTCCTGGTGAACAGGTATTCTCTCCCTTCCTTTCAGATGAGGAAGAACAATGTTTACCATCAGGGGGAGAGGTAAAATTCAATGTTTCTGTATCCAAAACATCCAAAATAAATATGCAATGGTCCCAGGCCATGGAAGAGCTCAAAAATTATTTTGAAAATCAAGTAAGAGAGGTAGAGGAAAAATTGGAAAGGGAAATGAGAGCAACGCAAGAAAATCATGAAAAACTAGTCAACAGCTTGCTAAAGGAGACGCAAAAAAAATGCTGAAGAAAATAACACCTTGAAAAATAGGCTAACTCAACAGGCAAAAGAGTTCCAAAAAAGCCGATGATGAGAGGAAAACTTTAAAAAGCAGGATTAGCCAAATAGAAAAGGAAATTCAAAAGCTCACTGAAGAAAATAGTCCTTTAAAAATGAGAATGGAATAGATGGAAGCTAATGACTTTATGAGAAAGCAAGAAATTACAAAACAAAACCAATAGAATGAGAAAATGGAAGATAAAGTGACATATCTCATTGGAAAAGCGACTGACCTGAAAAATAGATCCAGGAGAGGCAATTTAAAAGTTATGGGACTACCTGAAAACCATGATCAAAGAAAGAGCCTAGAAATCATCTTTCATGAAATTATCAAAGAAAAGTACCCTGATATTCTAGAACCACAGGGCAAAATAAATATTGAAAGAATCCACTAATCATCACCTGAAGGAAATCCAAAAAGAGAAACTCCTAGGAATATTGTGGTCAAATTCCAAAGTTCCCAGATCAAGAAGAAACTATTGCAAGGAGCTAGAAAGAAACAATTCAAGTATTGTAGAAATACTATCAGGATAACACAATATCTAGCAGTTTCTTCATTAAGGGATCAAAGGATTTGGAATAAGATATTCCAGAATTCAAAAGAGCTAGGATTAAAACCAAGAATCACCTACCCATCAAAACTGAGTATAACACTTCAGGAGAAAAAATGATCATTCAGTGAAATAGAGGACTTTCAAGCATTCTTGATGAAAAGAACAGAACTGAAAAGAAAATTTAACTTTCAAACACAAGAATCAAGAGAAGCATGAAAATGTAAACAGGAAAGAGAAATCACAAGGGACTTAACTAAAGTTGAACTGTTTACATTCCTACATGGAAAGATAATATTTGAAACTTTTCTCAGTATCTGGGTAGTTGAAGAGATTACACACACACACACACACACACACACACACACATATACACACACACATATCTATAGAAAGAGAGAGACAGAGAGACAGAGAGCAAAGGGTGAGCTGAATTAGAAGAGATCATATCTAAAAAACTAAAATTAAGGGGTGAGAGAGGAATATATTAGGAAGAGAAAGGGAGAAATGGAATGGGGCAAATTATCTCTCATAGAAGAGTCAAGTAAAAGCTTTTTCAATGGAAGGGGAAAGGGGAAAAGTGAGAGGGGAAAAGTGAAGCTTACTCTCATCACATTTGACGTGAGGAAGGAATAACATGCACACTCAGTTTGGTATGAAAATCTATCTTACACTACAGGAAAGTGAGGGAGAAGGGGATAAGCAGGTTGGGGAGCATGATAGAGGGGAGGGCAAAAGGGAGGAGGGAGAAAATAGAAGTAAACACTCTTGGGGAGGGACAAGGTCAAAAGAAATAATAAAAGAAATGTGGGGTAGGATAGGATGGACGGAAATATATTTAGTCTTATACAACATGGCTAATATGGAAGTCGTTTGCAAAACTACACATTTATAGTCAATATTGAATTGCTTGCTTTCTAAGTGGAGATGGTTCAGGATGGAGGAAGGAAAAGAAGCTGGAATTCAAAGTTTTAGGAACAAATGTTGAGAATTTTTTTTGCATACAACTGGGAAGTAAGAAAAACTGGTGATGGGGGTATAGAAATTTATCTTGCCCTACAGGATAAGAGAGAAGATGGGGTAAGGGAAGGTAGGAGTGTTATAAGGGAGGGCACATTGATGGAAGGGGCAATCAGAATGCAAGGAATTTTGGGGTGAGGGAAAGAAGAGATGGGGAGAAAATTTGGAACTCAAAATTTTGTGGAAATGAATGTTGAAAACTTAAAATCAATCAATCAATAAATAAGTGGAAAAAAGAAATTAATGTTAAAAACTAAAAATAAATAAACAAAAAAAAAAAACAAAAAAGAAAGGAAAATTGGACAAATGTAAAAGAAAGTACAAGATGTACCTGCAGGAAATAATTCCTTAAAAGGCACAATTGGACAAATATAAAAGAAGATGCAAAAGTTAACTGAGGAAAACAATCTATTAAAACTTAGAATTGGGCAAGTAGAACTTAATGATTCTATGAAAAATCAAGAAACAGTCAAACAGAATCTAAAGAATATAAAAATATAAGAAAATGTAAAATATATCATTGAAAAAATAACTGACATGGAAAATAGTTACAGGAGACAAAAATCTAAGAATTATTGGTCTACCAGAAAGTCATGTTGAAAAAAAAAAAGCCTGGAAAATAACTTCCAAGAAAACATCAAAAGAAACTGCCCAGAATTCCTAGATCTAGAGGGCAAAATAGTTATTGGAAGAATCCACTGATCACCTCCTTGAAAGGGATTCCAAAATGAAAACACTGATGAATATTGTTGCCAAATTCCAAAACTATCAGTGAAGGAAAAAATGCTGCAGGCAGCCAGAAAGAAAAAAAAAATTCAAATATCAAAGACCTACAGCCAGGATCACACAGGAGCTTATATCTTCTACATCAAAAGATCTGAGAGACTGGACTATGATATTCAGTAAGGAAAAGGACCTGGGACTACAAACAAGGATCAATCAACCAGAAAAACTGAGAATAATATTTCAGGCAAGGTGATAGACATTCAGTGGAATAAGAGATTTCAAGACATTCCTGATAAAAATGCCAGAGTTCAATAAAAAAGTTGATCTTCAAACAGAGGTCTCAAGAGAGGCATAAAAAAGTAAAAAGAAAAACTCTATTTAGTATGGGCAAATTGTTTACATCTTTATAAGTAAAGATAGTACTTGTTAATCTTGAAAAAAAATGACCTTCTGATAGCTGTCCTCTACCAGTGGAGAGTGGCACTTCTATAATTTTCAGTCTAGAGATTTTTCTAGCATACAAAAAAGACTAATTGATATGTCCAGGGTCACACAGTCAATATATACCAGAGGCAAGAACTGAATTTGTCTTCTCAATTCCAAAGTCATATCTCTATGAACTCTTCCAGTTACCTCCAAGTTTTCTGGATCATACATCCCTATTAGTAAAAAGTAAAAAAAAAAAAAAGTGAAATAAAAATTGAGCACTTACACTCAATCATGTGTAAGTTCACTTATTTGTAAATTATGTGCATGTGCTACTGAATTGTGGAACATTCCATTAAATAATGAGCTCCTGAATATAAAGGCTTTCTTTTTATGTCCAGGTTAACTAAGCATGCCTGGCAAATAATAGGCACTTAATGAATGCTTATTGACTTACTGAATGACCAGAGGGAGAGGATGGACTTACATTATCATCTTTCATGACTTACAATTGTGTTTACATGAAGAATATAATATATTCACATATATTTTCATGAATACAATCAAATCCATGTGCAATGACCATATTTGCAACATATACACTTTCATTGCAGGCACTTTTCCAAAATATGTAACAGTTTTCTAAAACAGAGCCAGGGCCATTTATTGAAAAGCCCTAACATTGGAATCAGAAGTCCTGGGTTTGAATTCTGACTCTACTGTTAATTTCCTTTGTCTTTCCTCCAGGCAAATTCTTAAAACTATTTGGGCCTCAGTTTCTTCAATAGTAAAAGGAGATTGTTGAACTAGGTTGATTCTAATTCTCAAGCCATGATTTATTTGTCTATATAACTAGATCTAGAGTTGAACATTAACCTTGTCTCCTGTCACAACCCGGCTGCCTATAGAGTGATTTTTAACTGCTGTTGTTCTCCTGAAAATTGCCAAGGAGAGGGGAAAAAAATTACCAGACTTTTTCTTACCAAAACAATGATTTTCATTGCCAGTTATAACCCTCCAGGGCACAGACAACATTTTATTTCATTTTCACTTCCATATAATGCCTAGTGCTGTACACTTCTAGTGTTGCATAAATTTTCTTCTCAGTGGTCCTGCAACCAGCTGAAGCATTTTACATGTTTCATAATTGTGGTCAAATGCTCTAGCTTATTTATCATGGAAATTTCTATACATATTCTTTCCTTTAGCAGAAGCATTCCTTAAAAAACCATAAAAGTTGCTGACGTTCTTTGAAAAAACATCAGTCAAACAAATTTTTTCAGCCCCTATTCAAAGTTGACTCCCCCCTTCCTTTATATCAATCTCTATCTGAAGGTCTCAGAAGGTCATTACCAATGCTTTCTTCCATCCCATTACAGTTTGAAAGCCCTTGCATCTCTTCCATTTTCACTTCAAAGGAAGACTATGCATCTTTCAATCAGTAGCAAATAATTTCATGAAAAAACTCATTCTTTTGCTACCAGACACAATCCAATCAGTGTAATGTTTTTGAGAAAGAGAACTATATTCATATTTCATTCATGTAAAGAATGAGATAATAGAGAATATTCATGGTGATTGAGTACCCTGCAGGTACTGTTGTTGGCTCCAGTATACTCAAGGCCTTGCTTGGTTCATTGCGTAAAGGGAGAAAATCTGTCTTAATTTGTACTCTCCCCTCAGGTTTCAAATGTGTTTTTTTAATGAACTGCATCAATAACTGAAGGGATTTGCACCCTAATAAAATCACCCTTTTGAATGGCAGCTTTGCTGCTTAAAGAAAATTTACCATAATTCTACTGCTTTTTTAATGAAATAAAATGTATATAAACCACAGCTACCTGGGCCCTGCCATTGAACTTGGATAATTATTTCCCAATCAAAAAGAACATCCCATTTTTCTTTGGCATTCTTTTGTGTCTGTTAGTTTAGCTTTTTTTAGATTTAATTGAAATTTCATAATCACAGAGTTCAAATGCAGAACAATTTGAATCAGTACTCTGGAACAATATCACTCCCTTAGAGCTCTCCTTGTTTAAAAAAAGACAAAATAAGTTCCCATGCTTTTATTAGACTTCCTCTCTTGTCATGGTATTCTGTATAAGGCTGCCTATTAGGCTACATGCTATTATTGCCATGCCAAGGGTTAGCCTCAATGGAAAAAATTACTGGAAGAGACAGGTAAACTCATGTAGATTATGAGGTTGGCAAATTTGTGATTTTTTCCTCCCTAAAACACTTGGGAGTCAGCAAAAGTGAAAATGAATTTTGCCAAATCTGTTGTGAAACCATGTTTATTTTTAACGGAAATATAATCCAAGTTTCTGACTCATTTACAATGACCTTATCAAAATGTCATACAACTAAAGCTAGTTGAGGTCCAATAATTCCATTGAGTTCCTAAATAACATTTTGAAACTTTTTTCTTCTTTTATAGTACATGATCTTAAATTCTATGTTTCTTGAGGTCACAAATATACTCAAGAGTCACAATGTCAAAACAAACTTGAAACACTGAAAAAACATTTTCTTCTACCTCAAGTAGCTTAAAGGATTGTGGGATGGTTAAATAAATTGGAATATGAAATGCAACATAACCAGAATTACACAAGATTCTCACTAAACCATACCTTCTGAATAGAGATATAAATCATCTCATTCTGTATTTAATGACAAATTAAATACAGCAAACACTTACTATGTGTAAGGGACTATGCATGGTGCAAGGCTACATAAAGTAAAAGTGAAAGCTTCTTCCTTCAAGGACTTTGTGATCCTTTTGGGAGTCATAACATGTACAGACAACCCTTGGCTGGAATATTTCGAAATGCAAGTCTAGCTTCCATGGAAAACTAATATTCTCTGAGAAGGTGGTGAAGGAGGGATGGTCTCAAAGGCACTCATTCCTCCACCAGTACATAGACATGGCTATTCATGTGTTCCTGGGTTATATATCCCTGAAAGAAATGTATAAAAAATCTTAGCATCCTATGCTAGAAGGGATCTTATAGGCAGCTAGGTGGTACAGTGGATAGAGTGTAAGATTAGCAATCAGAAATGTGTGGTCACTCTGGGTAAGTCACTTAAACCCAATCGGTCTCTGTTATCTCACCTATAAAATGTAGATAATAATAGCACCTATCTCACAGCGTTGTTCTGAGGATCAAATCAGATGCTCTAGGTAAAGCACTATATAAATGATAGTGATCATCATATTATTAAGACAATTTGAAAACATTAAAGAACTACGCAAACATCAGCTATTTTTATTGCTGTCTTGCCCAATGCCATTTTCTTTTTAGCCTTAGATATGTGTGTCTTGCCCAATACCACACAGAAAGTTTGTGCCCAACCCAGGATAAGAACTTAGTACTATTTGATTAGCATTCCAAAGGAAGCATCCAACCCCCAGTGTCATTGAAGATACTGCATTTCAGTCTGATAGCCATTTGTAGGACACTCTCAATAGGATATTGGCTTACTAGAAATGACTAGTATTTCTGTAAAACTAATGTTTTCAAAGCACTGTTCATATGTCATATCATTTGATCCTAATGATCACTACTACCTTTATGCTATTTTGAAATTTAAAAATCACTTTCCGTACATTGGCTCTGATCTTCACAATAAGCCTGTCAAAAAAGAACCACAGGTATAATTATCCATGTTTTATAGAGAAGAAACTGTGGCCAGAGAAGAGAGGTGAAAGTTTCCCACAGTCATAAAACTACTAAATGTAAGAAGTGGTCAACAATATAACTGACAATTGTTTTATGTTATGGTCTAATTGAAACTCATCAGTGTTAATTTGGTACATTAAATTCTGTGGTAATATTCAGGGAAATGTAAGATTGGAAAAAGAAGGAGAAAATACATGTATGCAAAATGAGATGCATCAGAGGGGTAAATCACATTTTGCATTCTGCCCACAAAAATGTCCAGGATAGTCTCAAAATATGGGCAGGACCTTCTTTATATCTGTTAATGTACAAAAGCATGTTTGCATGCCTCTCAAAACTAATAAAAATCTTTGATACCTCAAGGTGAGACTTACATTATAACTCTTTCTCAGCTTGTTCACAGATGGTAAGCATATGTTATGTATATGAAACAGTAAGTACCCCAACATGCACAGGGGTGCTTGATATCAGAGGTTCTTTGATCTGCTTTTATAAAAGGAAAGGAAACTTTTGAGGGGTTAGCAATCACTGTAATCAAGCATATATATCATTCACTTAGTTTAGGAGGAGAAGTCAGCACCCAGAACTTCAGAGAAAATAGAGAAATATAGATCAACTTCAATTCTATATAGATCAACAATATAGTGCTTCCAGCTGCCTGACATAAGCAATACATATACCATAGATTAACAGACAGATCCAACTGTCTGATCACTACATACATAGTTACCAGAGAGAGAAGCACCCACACCTGGATTTTCAAAGCTGCAGCGGGGGAAGAGTGGGGGGGAGGGGGGAGTGCCTTAGCAGCTACCTAGATTCTTGTCTGGCCAAACAAAACACTTCTAGTTATTAAGCCCCAAAGTAAAACCTCATCCTCAGAGTATTTACACATTTTTTTAGAGCCAGAGGGCATCACAACCCTTGAGAATCAGTGCCTTTTTGGAAAATTCACAAAAGGTGTGGGCCTTCCAAAAAAATCTTCCCTAATCCAAGTCCCCTTAATGGGCAGGCCCATTAATGGGTGGGGAAGATCTTCTTTAATCACATTATTCAATCAGAGGCATTTGATTATATCAAAACAAAAACTGCATTATCAATACAATGTATTTTATATGTGCTAAATGTTCCAAGCTACCTGACACCCTCATGAGAAGGATCTGCATTTCCTCCCCCACCAGGAGGCTTACAGAAGTTCTTCACTTGCTCCCCAACAGCAAAGAGAGAGAATGAATTGACACATTAATGCTTTTTCTATGCTGATTTCCAGCTTAGAAGTTCATGAAAAGGCTTTTCTTTACCCTTTTTTAACTAAACATGACATGGTCATGTAATATCTGTGTGTTCTCTGAATACATCAGGGTCCCTTCGATCCACAGGATCTCACACTTGGAGAAGAAGACTCACCCTTTTACAAATGCCCCCAGGCCTCATTGGTCAGTTTTCTATTTGTTGATTGATTAAAAAGAGATAATTTAGTACCAACCTTACATGGTTATAGTTATATGTGTAAAAGCCTAGAAACTGCAAATTACCATAGAAATGCTACCTACATCATATAATTTAATATTGTAAATAATTCTAAAATATGATTCAATAAAAGGAGTTAAGCAAGATATTATTGAGCTATGTCAGATAGACTTCAAAATGAGCTTTGTGCAAACTTGGAGACAATTTTCCTATTATCTGAGCAGGATTACTTGTGTTCACTTATATATTTATATTCATTAAGTTTTCAGAAGGATGAAGATCAGGATTTATGGATGGAAGTCAACAGTAACAGTGAATATAATTTGGAGAATGGAAATCATTTAAAAATATGAATTAGTGTAATATTTCTGAAACCAAGTATAAAATTCTACCTTAAATTTATTTTTTCAATCTTTTTTTTGTTCACTCTCTGACTTTTTGTGATTCCATATGGGATTTTCTTGGCAAAGACAGAGGAATGATTTGCCCAGGAATGCACAGTTACAAAGTGTCTGAGGCCAGATTTGAACTCAGATCTATTTGATTTCATCCCAGCACTCTTATCTACTGAGCTATCTAATTGCCTCTTTAGATATGGTGTTTTGCTAGATATTTTAGAAGGGGCTAGAGACAGAACTCAAGTATTACCTCTGACACTGTAATGGTCATTTAAATGGGAAGATTATTCCTATTCATTAATAGGCCCATAAGACCTGCCTGGGTCACATGGAAGTCTAAATCACATGAAGCCTGTGGTGGGAGGAGCTGACTGCATGGGTAGAACAAGAAGGATAGAACAGGAAGAGGTGGAGCTAGAGTAGAGTTGAGGGGAAATTAGTGAGAGGGCAGGCAGAACTGAAAGACAAAGGCAAGCCCACAGCTGACTGTGAGTGAGAGAAGAGTTTTGTTTAAGGGAGCCTGTTTGTGATTAGTTTAAGAGAACTGGTTTGTGGGAAGCTTAAGAGAGGGAAGGTTTGGGGCTGATATTACCCTCTGCATTTTTATTGTGTATAGATGTTTTTATTATTATGAATTTGGCTTTCTGGTGTCTGAATAAATGTTTTGGTTCTGTCTTCCATGTGGGGAGTCTGCTGTATTTCATGATTCAGAATTGTGCTGAGATAATCACGGCTGCTATAGGTGTTGTGAATATCACATTGGTACTACAAACAGTGATGAGTATGTGATCGAGAAATATCAGACATCTACTTGGTGGCAGGAAGGCTTTAGAGAGAGAAATGGGTATCCCAGAATGTAAGGATTTACCTTATTCCTTCCTAGGAAGAGAATGGGCTAAAAGCACAGCACTGTGAAAACTCAGAACTGAAGCTACAGAAAGGATAACTCAGAGATTTTGAAAGATGTTTGCAAGGAATATCAATAGAACCAGGGAAAGAACTGGCAGAGTCATGTAGGAGAGGCTTGGCCTTGCTGAAAAGTTATTGCCTTATGTGTAAAAGCAGAAACAAGATACTGGAAGAGAAAACTCAGATGGAAAGGGAGTTGGCTAGTTTACCTGAGACATTTTTTGTGCTGCAGCATTCAAACTTTCCTTTAGAAGAACAAGGTAGAAAACTCAGGTGATAGAAGAAGAAGCTATTGTTAGTTTAACTGACAAAAAGTAGCATAAAAATAACAAGAAGGATGCATGGGAGGCTTCTCAGGCAGAAGCACAACAGGAAAATCAGTGGAGCTACACAGTGTTTGGGGAGGTAACTGAGGATTTTACTCAGCAAGAGGCCACAGACATTTTGAGTAGGTTCACCCAAGGGATGGGAGAATCATTGGTATTTTAGATGGCAGAATCAGTGAAAAAGATAAATTCCTCAAGAGAGAATAATAGTCAGGAGATTAAAAATCAGAATACCCTCTACCAGCAGATGCCTGATCACTTAAGTTGTATGTCACCTCCTATTTATGACTGTGATGTGTCAACCCTGGAACTGGCATCGACCCAGTTCTGGGTGCCAACTAAAGAAATGAACCTTCAAATGAGACCTCTTGGGCCATGGACAGCTCTACATCCAATTTCAGCAGAAAGCAGCTATAGAAGAAAAGACTTTCTCCCCTTAGTCCTTAATTTGGTACCCCATTTTTTGAAGGGGTAATGATTGGGTGCTTCTGCTCAAGCCCCACCCTAAGATATTGTTTTATGTGTTCATTTTGTGTGATTCCTGCTATATTGTCATAAAGTTCTGCTGATATGAGTGGTCTAAGATATTATTTTTTTATGCGTATTTTCTGTTATGCCTGTTGCAATTATGTTGCTATCAGTTGCCCCACTGACCTATGTAATAATATGAAAGATCTTGGAGCCACGTGTAATAACAATTTAAATGGGAAGATCTTTTCCATTCATTAATAGGCCTATGTGACCTGCCTTGGTCACATGGAAGTCTGAGTCACATGGAACCTGTGGTGGGAGGAGCTTGCTGAAGGGGTGAAACAGGAAGGGTAGAATAGGAAGAGGCAGAGCTAGAGAAAAACTGAGGGGAAATTAGTTAGACAGCATCCATAACTGAAGGAGGCAGGCAAGGCCACAGCTGGCTGTAAGTGAGAGAAGGGCATTTTGTTTAAGGGAGCTTGTTTGTGATTTGTTTCAGGGAGCTGGTATATTGGAAGCCTAACAGAGGAAGACTTGGGGCTGGTGTTACCTTCTGAACTGTTATTGTTTATATATGTCTTTGTTATTATGTGGATTTGGCGTTCTGGTGTCTGAACAAATGTTTAGATTCTGTCTTCCATGTATGAGTATGTTGTATTTCCTGATTCAGAATTGTGTTGCAATATTCATGGATGCCATAGGCACTGTGAATATATTTCATTGGTGCTACAGATGCATAGAAGATGAATCATCCCTAGGAAGTCAATGACACTCTCAGTGCTCCTCCCCCCAGGTATTCTAACACAATAAATTGCAAAATAGTTTTCTGTTGCATGATGAGAAGAAGCTCTTTACTCCAATCAAATCAAAAGTCCAGAAGAAATAAAATACTATTTAGCAGAGGCACATACAACCAGCTATGTATATTCATTACAAATATGTGATATGAAAATTTGTTTAGACACACAATACCATATTTACATAATCAGAATCATAGAATTTCAGAGTTGGATGGGACATTGGTAGATTTCTAGACTAACAACATATGTGGGAAAAAAAGCTCAAAAACGCATTAAGCCATTTTTGGGTCAATATCTCCAAATGGAAGGAACCTATTTCCTCCAAAGTCATGTCATCCCACTTTTGGAGAATTCTGATTACTAAAAGTAATTTTATCACAATAAATTTGAAGTTGAATCTTTGCAATTTTTATGCAATTACTCAGTTCTAATTGAACTAAAAGTGCTCCTTCCATGTAATATAATTATGTTTCTCCTGAGTCTTTTATCCAGGTTTAACAACAGTTACTTCAACAAATCTCATATGGAATAAAATCAAGGATCTTTACCAGACTGGATGCCCTCCTCTGCATACTATCCTGCAAACTTTCCAATTTTATTCTTAAAGTTTGGTACTTGGAACCAAACACAACATCCCATATGCGGCTTGGTAGTATAATGTAGCCTATGCACATCTGCTAATTGTATTTCCATTACCACCTACACTGTTGATTACTAAAAGACTACTATGTTTTCTGATCTGTAGTCATATAATATCACTAGTACAAAACGTGTTTTAAAATAAGGAATTTTGTTTCAGGTAGCTTAGAATTATTGAAATCATATAATTTCCAAAATGCAATATTTTTCTCTATGAGAGCATTCCTTTATTATAATCAACCCCCAAATATAAAATCTCTAAATCCTAATACAGTGTTGGTAGGTTAAATTAAAACAGTTGTCACATTATTTTTATAACTAACTGCCCCCATTCATTTTTTTTATTTAAAAATCTATTTTCTCAGAAAAAAGTTTATGGCATTAAATGGCGGCGGAGGCGGGGGGAGGTGTTATCTAAGTATTGCAGAAAGAGAAAAAGAGAAAACACAGATTTCTGTATGAGTATATGTACCTGTCACTTCAGTCTTTTTAGCTGGGAGCATATATCTGGCTCTTTTCTCCTATTAGTGATTTCTTCCCCAGGCTACTATTTTGGAGAAGACCCAGAATGTGCCATCTTTCATTCCCAATCCCTCCTCCTCCCCCAGCTCTGCCTCTGATGTCTTGAACTCTCCCCCCCTTCCACACACATACAGAGTTCAGCTGTCTTTTACCTTGGAACATTCTTCAATAACTGGTGCCTCCTAAAGTTGGAATATCCTTCATCACCTATGACCTTCTTACTTTGGAACATTATTCTTTGCCAGCCCTCCTCCCATATTGATGTATTTCTTCCAATGTTTCCATTCTGGGGAGGGGCCCAGGGCCCAGATGTTCATGCATCTCTTAGTTCAGATTTTACCTTTCTGAACAATGACATTATGCTCTTACATGGGTACCCCGCCTTCTATCTCCCTTTTATATATTATCTTGTTCCATTAAAATGTAAGATTCTTGAACGGAGGAATTATCTTTTTTTTTGTTGCATTTGCATACTTAGAAATTAGAAAATATAAATAATAAATTACTAAAAAGTTTGCTGCCTTGCTTTGTTGCCTTGTTGAGTAGAATTAAGGATGTTGCATCCGTTGAACTACGAAGATGTTGAAATATACCTGCCCAAATTGTTGTAATAATCCTTCCATCTCCACCTGAAACACTATATTGAATTACTTGATAACTAGTTTTCATTCTGCCCTTGCTTTAGGTAGGTGATGAGAATAAGAATAATTGGGTGCACAGGTGGCCTGGTAATAATGTGCCAGCAGCTATGAACTCTTCATCATGAACTAACAAAAACACTCATCATTATTATCTTTCCCCATCTTGTAAATAAGGATGATGCAAAGTCATGATTTCATTTTTGCATTTAATAAGACTGATGTGATAGTGCATCCCTATAATTTTTTTTATTTCTATGGAGAAATGTTAAATGCAGCATAGATTCTCTGAGGAACTTCAGTAATCAAATCCCTCTTTAATACATTAGAGTACAACATACAGAGAATAGCCTTTGATATTTTTTCTTATGACACTCAAAACCTAATAATTAAAAATTAGATGTGCCTCATTTTGAGACTACCAAATAAGATTCCCCTCTACTTTTAACATGAAATTAGATCATTTGAAATGGGAGGGAATTTTAATAGGCACTAAATGCTGTGGCTTCCAAAGAAATTTAATATACATATGGATTCTCCTAAATTCAACATACAGAAAAGTCTAGACCATACTGGTGGAATCTGAGAAGCCAAACTATCAGGAAACTGATTCAAGAGAAAGAACCCTGCTTTAGGAGTTAGGAGACTTGACTTCTGTTCTATCTTCCCCAAGTTCACAAAGAAAACTCAATGCCAAATGTCATTCAGTCTTTCAATGTTCATCATTCAATTTCATAACTGCAAGAAAAAAAGTAAGAAAAAGAAAGATTAAAAAGAATGAAGAAAGGAAAAGAGAAGGAAGAAAGGAAGAAAGGAAGGTAGGAAGGAAGTATGGAAGTATGGAAGGAAGAAAAGAAGGAGGGATCATTTATCATGCAAAGCAAAGGGGGTTAAAAAAATGTACCATTAATGGCAGAGGTCTTTTACGTATAGAAAATATGCTTTACTAGTGTTCACTAGCCAAGAATCAGGTTAGCTGTATCTTCCCCTCAGGCTTCTATGGATAAACATGCCTGAAAGATTAAGAAAATGGTTTTGGCTCAAGGCCACATTCTAGGTGTATTTCCTGCATTATTACCCACCAGTGACAAGCATGATGGTTTCATTTAACAAATCAACATCAAATAGATTTTGCACAGTGATATTTGCATATGTGTATATACACGTACACACTTAGATATGTGCATGTATATAGTATATATGTATGTATGCATATATGTATGTATGTATGTATGTATGTATGCGTACAATCCCACACACACAGCTTCATGCCACACCCTCCTCTATACTACCTTAGTCTCTAGGGAAATGGCCTTCTACTTAACAGTGTTCACATAACATTGATCCCACAAAGTTCATATCCAAATGCAATATTACCACCAGATGAGTACACATTTGAAGCAAATTACAGCCATGTTGGATTCAGAAATTCTCTGCTGGATTTTTGAGACATTGTTGAATACTTGCTTAATTACAAAACCTCACATGGATTTGAATCCCGGATACTCAGGTATCTAGCTCTCCTAACCTTTATATTATAGCCCACATATTCATCTCTTTAGCCTAACATGAAATAACAAAAACTGGATGAGGAAAGGAAGCTACGTCAATAGTCACAGATCCTTTGAGGGAAGGGGCCCAAGATCTCTCTTCTTTCAATGTCGTTTCACACTGGATGCAATGGGACAGAAAAAATCATGATCAAATTCAAATAAAATACACAGGAAATGCCAAGGCTTATTAGGGCCTTTTGAATGCCATACTCCATCCTGATTCCAACGTGTACTCAATTTCAGTGTTACAGCAATAGCCAATCAAGGACCTCCTATTCAACACACGGTTAGCAAAACATAAGCAGATTTATAATGTCTGCATGCTCCAACATCTCTCCAAGGGAAACCCATTATATTTTGTCATAATTCTCCTAAAGGTAGCACCCTAGCCTCTTTTAAAAAAAGAATTGTATTGGGGACCTTTGTACATGATCATCAGAATGGGTCTTTAGGCAAATTGACAGTTACATAAGCATTTCTGATGAAATCACAGAAGCTGAATAGGAGCTTTACAATACAAATGAAAATGTCTAGCAAATGTAAGAAAGGTAAGCTTATTTGTATAATTAGACAGACACGTATGATGAAGTAATACTAAAATTCTAATAGGAAAAGATACAAATGTCCCTCTAACACTGTATCTAAAAGGTGACTGAGAGATCAAAATAAATAAAAATGAATGGGGAAGGTATCCAAAATACTATTGATGGCATGGGTACATAGAAGAATATATAGCACATAGATGAATTTAGAGAGAGATGGGTCGATAGATGAATAGACAGATGTGTGCAAATTTATGAACCTATAAATGTGTGTATGTGCATGTATTTCAGGGGAGATTAAAGATGGATATATATATATATATATATATATGTATGTATATCATGAAATTGTCAGAATGGAGATAATAATTGAACTTATAGGAAATTAGAAAATCAGCAAGTGAGATAATAGGAAAAATAAAATGTGGATGGTGCAAGATGAAGCCTTTGGAGATGCACATGGTTAATAGGTATGACAGGGATAAAGAACCACTAAAGAGATTGAGAACTCAATTTAACCACCATTTGTTGTCCAGTCATTTCAATCATGTCCAACTCTGAACCCATTTCAGGTTTTCTTGGCAAAGATACTGCAGTGATTTGCCATTTTTTTTCTCCAATGTGTTTTACAGATGAGAAAACTCAGGAAAACAGGCTGAGTATCTTAACCAGGGTCACATAGCTAGTAAGTGTATGAGGCCAATTTTGAACTCAGGAAGATGAGTCTTCCTGACTTCAGACCTGACACTCTATCCACTGTGCCCCCTACTCCCTCTTTCTTATTTCCTCTTTTCTATAAAGGTCATAGGCATCTTTTTAGTCATTCAAGTTGACAGTCTCATAGTTATCTTTTACTCCTCTTACGTCTTCACACTGTCCCATTTCCACTTATATTCCATGTCTTATTAGTTCTACCCATTCAACATCTCTTGCATCTTCCCCTACTCTCTATTAACATTACCATCTCCATACCTCAAATCCTCCTCATTTTCATGTCCGTCATCTCTCACTTGAACAACTGGTATGCCCTAGTAATTAGTCCTTTTCTCTTTCATCTTTCTCTCTAAAATCCATTTTCCTCAAACTTGACAAAGCAAAATTATTAAAAGATGGGACTGATCATGTGCTAAATAAGTTCCCATAATTCCCATTTACCTTTAGGATAAAGTTCAAATTCTTTTGGTACTTATGAGGCTCTAGGCAATCAGACTCCAGACTACATTTTCAATACACATTATTCCCCTTCACACATTCTACCTCGCCACCAAATGGGTCAACTTGCTACTTTCCCGCAGAATATCCCATCTCTAGTCACTACGACTTCACATGGGATGATTCACTGTGTCCAAAATGTACTTCCTTCTCCGTGTTGCAGGATCATCATTTTTCTTCAGTTTCAGCTCAAGCATAAGTTCAAATAAGAAGGACTTTCTGATTTCCTCAGCTTCCTCAAAATTACCTTGTATTTACAAGGCATAGGTATATGTCTATACATAAGTATATAGACATGCACATAAACACGTAAAAATATGTATGTATAAGTGTATATATATGTATGATTTGCATTTTTAAAATTCATGTTGTTTCTTCTAATAAAATATAAATGATTTCATTTTTTACTTCGTCTTTTTTTCCCCAGGACCCTGTATGGGACTTGGTACAGAGCAGGTACTTAATAAAAGTTTATTAATTGATTAATAATGAGTAAGGTCTTAAAGAAATAATCTTTGCTACTCTTACATGTTACAAAACTTTAGGGAAAATATCAACTTCACAGTTGTATTGATTCTCTCATCTAAAGTGCTTTTCTTTTTGTGGAGCAAAGGAGCAGTTGGATCCATTGTTTACTCAATGTGCTGTGTTCCTGGTTTAGAAAACATCCATCCATCAAAGCAGATCAGTAACTCTTTGGTGAGGCAGGGAGGTGACACAGTGGATAGAACACTGAACCTTGAGACAGGAAGGTCTAAGTTTGAACCCAGCCTCAGATGTATTGTATCTGTGTAACCTTAGGCAAATCACTTAAATTCTGTTGACCTCAGATTCCTCAGTAGCAAAAAATGGGGATAATAATAGCACCTACCTTGCAGGGCTGTTGGGATAATCAAATGAGATATTACATATATATATATACACACATACACATGTATATAATTTTTAAATGTACAAAATATATACATTTAAATGTAGTTTATATGTAATTATAAATATTTGTATTTACAATGTGTGTTTGTATATGTGTAGAATTTATACATTTTTGTAAAGTTAGCAACATAGTACTAACTTTATTGCTAGACTGTAATGCACCAGTTATAGCCATAAGGAAATTGATTTTCACAAGTGACACATGAATCAGTCTCTTTATTCAAGGGTCATAAGAAAGATACTGTTGTTTTATGATATATGCATCTTAGAAAAGCTATCATTACATGAACAATTCTTACTTCTCAACATTCTGTGTATAATCAGTGTTATTGGGGCTCGTTTTTATGCCTTTCCTTCATTCATTTTGTAATGGTTAGGATATTTACTTGAAAATGACATCTTTGTTTCATTAAATTAAAAAAAAAATCTACTGCTTTTTTTCTGTGTGCAGAATTCCAATAATCCTCTATTTGTGACATCTTAATCATCTCCCCAGGAACCAATTGCAAAGTCATAAACAGAGTCTTATAGTTTCAAGTGGGAAATAAATAATGGAAATTGACCAGTTCTGAAAAACTCAGATCTTTTTCATTTTTTTAGCATAAAGTTCCTTAGTTACAAGAAACTGGGGGAGGGTGAAAAGCATACAGAAAATATATGAAAAAGCATATAGAAAATTCTGAGATATATGTGTGTGTATATATTATACATACATACACACACACATATATCTCAGAATTTGGGTAGAATTGTTTATCAAACTTTACTTGATATGTCAGCAAGGCTTTTAGAGCTGCCAGCAGTGATTAAAATGTTTTGATAATAATAGAAGTGTTAACAGTGATATGAACAAATAATATTATACACTGTCAACTGCAACATTTCATTTTCACTAGCCTAATTGTGTGACAGAAAAGAGGCACGAGACAGGAAAAAAGAGAACTGAACTACTGGGTCATTGGAGAGAAGCCTAGAAAGAAGCTAAGAGCAAAGTAACATTGTGTGATAAAATCAAAAAGGAAACTCTCTGTATTTCTTATGTGCCAGATAGTTATTACAGTACTTGAAAAGGAAACTAGTGATAAAACCAAATGTCAAAGGAGAAAAGAGGATTAATAAAAATGATTCTGTTCATTCCACTTGACTACTGTAAAATATACAGAAGCCTTGTTATTTTAATGGCTCTCTATCCAAATATTGTATGCATACATTATAAATACAGACACATCTGTATAGGCAATATATTCATGCATGCATGTATACATATATACATACATGTACTATATGTGTGTGCATATTTGTGTATGTGTATATAGATTTAGATATATACATAATAAAACACAGGACAGATCATTTGCTAACAACTTCAATGATTCCCATTTGTCTTTAGGATAAAGGTAGATAGATAGATGTATGGATAGAGATAGATAAATAAACTATCTGTCTGTATCTGTATTCCTAAGGAGAAAACAGTGTAGAAAGAGATGCAGAGAATAGGGAGAGATTCCTCACAAAGAACTAGAACACATGTCCAGGGCAATACAGCCTCCCCCCCTCTCTCTCCTTCCCTTTATCCTTTCCCCCCTTTCTTCTTCTTCCTCTCTCTGTCTCTGCCTCTCTCTGTATCTCTCTCTCTCTCTGTCCCTCTCACTCTCTTTCTTCTTTCTCTTCCCTTTATTCCTCTTTCTCTTCTTTTTCTCTTCACTTCTTTGGTTGCTATAACCAAAGAATTCATCTCCTAGTGGCCTATTTGCTGGAGATGAGCCAGTAGTAGCTATTGAGTATTAAGTATGCATATATTCACTTATGCATACATGTATATGCAAATGAATTTGTGTTCACATATAGCCTCAAAGATGAATAAGAGTGCAAACATATCACATACAGTTCAAAATTATTGTCATCTGAGCAAGAAATGAAGTAGTTAGGCAATGGTTAATGCTGACATTCTTTTGAACTGCAGACTATTGAGTCTGCAGTGAGTTACAGACTCATAAAATTTTAGAGTTGGAAGGGTCCTCAGAGATCATCTAATATTTTAAAACACTTGATAATTTACATGCAAAATCCATAACAGTAGGCCTTTTTAAGATTAAATTGGCAGAGTAGTTTAGTTGATAATCAGAAGGAATTTGCTTATAAATTGCCTATCTTCTTTGCCAGTTACATGCTATGATTTAAATATACCAACACAATGGAGAATATATTAGAAAAATTATGAATAATGTGTATCATGCTATTCAATTCTGAAATATTCATTTATTCATTCATGAATTCATATTGTTACTGGCACTAACTGTGTGACCACAGATAAGCCATTAAAACTCACAGTACCTCAGTTGCCTCATCTGTAAAAATAGATAATCTTGCACTATGTACTTCATAGGTATGATAGTTATTTGTAAATCTTAAAGTCCTTTGTAAATATAAAAATTATTCCCATTTGTGAATAACTATAATGCATAAAATTCTAGGCTAAATTTTGTGATTATATGATTATAAATGTATTTAGCTTCTGTCCCTAAGGTGCTTATAGTCTCTGAGATACAAAAGAAAAAAAATGAAAAGATAATATGACAATATATGACCACTCAATCAACAAACATATTCTAGGATACATCAGACACTCAGCTAAACACTTGGAGAGGGAAATGCAAACTACTCCAGTATCTTTGCCAAGACAAACCAAATGGGGTCAAGGAGAGTCAGACATGACTGGCATGACTCAAGAAGTGCTAAGCACTGGTGGTGATACAAGGACAAAAAGGAAATAGTCTTTACTCTCAAAGAAGAGAATCTGTTGCTATTTGTCCAATCAGGCAAAATGGGTGACAATGAAAACATTATAGAGGGTACTTAAACTGTTTATCAAAGGAAAAAGAATATTTATAAAGGAAAGAACACACTTCATAAATTAGAACTATATAGTTACATGTATATTAATGTGTGTGAACATATGCATACACATTTGATGTTGTTCAGTAATTTTTAGCTGCATCTTATTCTTCATGACCCCATTTGAGGTTTTCTTGGCAAAGATACTTGAGTGGCCTGCCATTTCCTTCTTCAACTTATTTTACAAATAAGGAAACTGAGACATACCAAGTTAAGTTAGTTGCCCGGGGTCACATAGCCAGTAAGTGTCTGAGGCCACATTTGAACTCAGGAAGATTTATCTTCCTTGCTCCAGGTCTGACATTATCTACTGCACAACACTGATGACATATATAAACATAAATATATACCTATGTGCATGTGTTTATAAATGCATAAATGAGCACATATATGTATATATACTTTTTTTGTGATATCAGGAAATCTAGGTCTGGATTAAAATCACAACTTTGACGTTTATTACTTGTATGATCTGAGAATGTCACTTAACCTTATTCTCCTCATCTTACAGTTGAGGAGATTGAAGGAGATGATTTCTGAGGTCCATTCCAAACCTAGATCTATCATCTTATTATGTATCATCCCAAGTATGGTCGAGAGGATGTTAGAGAACTGCATATGGTGTGTTGAGTTGGAAGGTATGCCACATAATATCTCTCCTTAGAGACCTTAGAAAATCTTAGAAAAATATGCTTTTATCAGTTGCCATGGAATCACTAAAAAGTAAATAAAAAAGTTATAGCATCATGGAATCATAATGTTATAATTTGAAGGGATTATAAGTGTCATTTGATCCAAACTTCTGCTCAATGCGGGAGTTCTCTAGGACTATATTCCCATATGATCCAAATTTACTTTGAATAATTCAAATGACGGGAAATTTATTACTGCATCAGGCAACCATGTGTACTTTATATTAATGACTCATATTTCTATTTAAAATTAATTAAAACATTTTTATTCAAAGCATTATTGATAGCCTATCCCATACTTGGAGAAACATTTACTTCCATTTTTGAACATTAGAAATTGTTTTTCTGATAATGAGATAATTAGCCTATAATTTGTCTTATATTTTGGCATTACAAAGAATAAATCTCATTACTCTCTACCTGTCTGTCATGAAAATATTTGAAGATACTTATCATGGTGAACCAAAATTTCTTCTAAAACCTGTAGCTCCAGAAAAATTTCTGTTTCAATAAGGTTTCCAGATTCTTCACCTTCCTGGACAATATGTTCCAAGCATATTTGAGCTTGTCAATGCCCCCCTTACTAAGTTTTGAAAGAACCAAAATATTGGACAGAGGTAATAGGGTGCATTTAAAAGAATACCCCTGGTTCTTGAATCAGAGGAACATGTGCCAAATTTCTTCTTTCTCACTACCTTTGTTGCCTTGTACAAGTAGCTTAATTCTCTTAGGCCCAAGTTTCCTGCCCTGTAAAGTGAGATTAAGCAAAATTACCTCTGAGATTCTTTCTAATTCAGTCACTTTCCAAGTGTTTAAGCTCTTGGTCATTTACTAAGACCAACTATGTCAGTCACTATGCTAGGTGGTAGAGATACAATGAAAAGTGTAAGATGGCCCTCTTTATCAAAGAACTCAATTCAGTGGAGGAGACAACATGCAAACAACTCTGTACAAAAACTAAATATACCAGATAAATAGTGTTAGTCTCAGAGAAAAGATACTAAGATTAAGATACAGTAGAAAAAGTTAGAAAGAAAAGTTAAAAGAAAAAGTAGAAGATATGATTTTAGCTGAGACCTGAAGGCAGTCAAGGAAGCTATAAAACTATAGAGCAGAGATGAGAATAGATAGTATACCAGACATGGAAGACAACCAGTTAGAACTCTCAGAGTTGGGAGAAGCAGTGTGTCATATGTGAAGAACAGCAAGGAGGTCAGTGTCACTGGAGAGGTGCTATGTACATACAGGAGAGTAAAGTATAGGAAATACAGGAAAGGACCAGGTTATGATGTAATTTAAAACCCCAAAGTGGATTTTATATTTGATGCTAGGTGTAATAGTGAGCAACTGGAGTTAATTGGATAGACAGAGTAACGTGGTCAAACTTGCACTTTAGGAAGATCAGCAGGATAGCTGAGTAGAAGATAAATGAGAATGGACACTTGCAAGAAGGAGACCAACCAAAATACTGTTTGTGCACTCTTGGTTCAAAGAAGACCTACACCTTAGTGCTGGCATATCAGTTGAGAAAACAAGTCATATACAAGACATGTAACAAAGGTAGAACTGATAGCCACTGTGTTAAATGGAGTAGTGGATAAATTACAGAGGTGTAAAAATGTTGCCTTATTATAGTAAGTTAGTAAGTTTATAGTAAGTTTAGGTGAAATTATGCAACATCAGCTTGTAGTGGACTCAGCAAAATGTTGCCAGCGTCTTTCAGCATTACAGAGTGAAGACAGTCAATAGTGGTAACAATCTGTAAGGGCAAGCAAAGAGGATTATTTGCTGTTTTTGTTTTACTAAAAGTGCCTCTGAATAATGTAATTAAGGAGAAACTTTCCCAGTCATTGTCAGGCTTGGGAAGATTGGTAGGAACATCGATGCATTTTGATAATGAGGCACTTGTTCTCAAGGGGTGTGATGCTCTCTGGCTCTAAAAAGTGTAAAAAGACTCTGAGTTGCGGATTTTATTGTGGGGCTTACTGACTGGAAGTGTTTATTTGGCCAGATGAGGACACTGGGAAGTCGTCTAGCAAGCCCCAGGCTTGGAAAACCTAGATGTCAGTGCTTTCCTCTCTGGTAGTTATGGTCAGACAGTTCCAACAGTCTATTGATGGTCAGGAAGAGGAAACCATCTCTATTGACTTTTGATTTCTTTCTATTTTCTCTGAAGTTCAGGGTGCTGACTCCCCTGAACTAGGTGAATAATATATGTGCTTAGTTAAAGGAATGATACAAGTACTTGATTAAAGTAACTGTTAACCCCTCAAAAGTTGCCTTTCCTTTTATGAATGCAGATCTAAGAATCTGTGATAGCAAGCCCCCCTGTGTATGTTGGGGTGCTTACTGATACACCATCCAAGATTGGAGTTTGACAATTGACAAATCCTTCCATAGGGTAAGGAGGTAAAAGAGTTGAGAGAATAGGACACTGTAGAAGTGAACTGATTTACCAAGGGATCAAGATGGTTAAGGAATGAAAGTGTTGCCAACGAAGGAGTGATGATCCGGGAAAGAATGGAGGTATAGAAGTATTGGAAGTCTTAGTAATGAAGAAGAACAGGCTTTGAAGTAATTAGGCAGAGTTAGAGGTGGAATGACAACAGATTATGATTAGATAAAAGAATTTCAGGAATAATGAACATGGCTGTAGAACCTTCATGCATGATGCAAAATGAAGGAAATTACTATCTCTGTGTGTAGTTGTGTTTCAGCAGAGGGATAGGTTATATAAACCGAGGAAATTGAGGAACTAGGAAGTCAGAGTAGGAAAAGGAGTATCATTTTATATTGAAGTCCTCTCTAGTAGGGAGAGAAGAATTGGGCAAGAGAGAAGAACTGTAAGCCACATACTGAGATTATTGAGGAAAGGAAAGAAAGTACCCTGGAATCTTTCACTAGAAATCTTAGAATTTCACTAGAATCTTAAATGAGTGACAAATATGGATAATATGAGCTTCAAAGAAAGAGCGAGTATTGAGTAATGGTGGTAGAGGGAAATCATGGAAGTAAAATTATCGAGCAAGGAGTAATCTAATTCCCCCACCATCACCACTGAGTGAAGAGTTTAAGTGATACTGTAAATAAAGATAGAAAGGGCAGACAGGGAAATTGTGTTATCAGGAGGGAGACAAATTTCAGTGAGTAAAAGAAGATAGAGGCAATGATAAGGGAAAAGCTGATTTCCCCCTTTTACAAAGAGATATTAAGATGAAATACAGTATATATATACATATATATGTATATACTTACAGAAATAGCAGTCCAGAATACAGTGTGGGAGAGTAGATTAGTTTTAGATTGTGAAGTTAGGGAAGTCTGGGGGGGAAGGGTAGGAATAAGTGAAGAGTTAGTAGAGGATGAAAAACAGGATTTAAAGAATAGCAACTGGAGATTCCAAATCACTGGGATGAGGTGGAAAGAAATATTTAATCACTAATTAGGCATTTAATATTAATACCTGAGGAATGATTTCGGGTATTTTAGCGCTGTTCTCAGGGGTTCATTTCCTAGGAAAATAAAGATGTTTCAGGGCATTAGGAAGCTGTATGTGGTTGGAAAGTTGAATAGGGGAAGGGTGTGAAGGCTGCACATCCTGGAGCAAGACAAAGACTTTGAAGCTGTGGGGGCAGGGGATGGTGGCTAGAATGAGAGGGAAGATCACAGGCAAGACAGGCTTTTGTCTTCTCTGCACTATGATTTTCAAGAGTATTTTGCACTTCATTCACATTTATAATTTTGTATGGGTTTCCTCTACTATCCCATCAATCCAATTCTCTAATCAAGGCTCAGTGGTGTTATATTCAAATCTATTTGATGAAATTCAATATGTCAAAACTGAGATAGGTCTTGGTTGAAATTTTGAAAAAAAACTAACTTTTTATCCATCTTTATTCTTTCTAGAAAAAGCTTCAGGTGTTCTCTCTCACATGGCTCATCTCTTCCTTGTGTAGTGTGCATTGCTCTGACAGGGTCCTGGCTAACTACCAGCTTACCAGGAGGGGAACCTGCTTAATTGCATGAATTTTGGCTTCACAATGCAGCTTTCACACCTAAAGCTGGAGCAGTTCACATCTGTAGCTGTCAGGTTTCAGCCTTGCAGATGAAGAAATCAGCTGCTCCTGTCCCCCACAGGATACCCAGGGGGTCCAAGTCTCATGCATAAAGTCAAAACACACAACCTAATTTCCATATAAAATACAAATAACATGTTCATTTAATAAGATAACTCCTACAACTTACGGTACGTGTTATTTCCAAGCTCCTTTGCAGGTAATCACCCTCCTGCTTAGGAAGAATTCACAAAACCACTGGATCATAAGCCAAATTCCTCCAATTCTATTTCCACAAGTATCATGTCTGTGTATATTTGTGGTGCTGTTTTAAAATTCATTCAACCAGAATAGCATTTCTTTTTAAAAATGAATATGTTTGGTGTAACCTCAGGTTATGTGCTTTCTGAATATGCCAAGCACATATGAACAACAACAAAAAAAGAGGTGTGCCCATTAGTTTGTACACATCTACCTATAGTTTCATTTTACTAATAGGAAAATATGTTTTCATTAGACTCTGCACTCACAACAATATCTAGCTGTTTGCACAGTTTAGGGATTTGCATTTGGGAATACAATAACATGTGAATCTTGAATTTTAAAAAAAAATGGTGTTCTATTTTTCCACATTTACATGTCAAGAAAATTTTTTAGCATTCTTCTTTACAAAATTTTGAGTTCTAAATTTTTCTCCCTTCCCTCCTCTCTTCTGAAAATAGTAGGCACTGTGACATACTTTTTATGTGTGCTATCCTGTAAAAATAGTTCTGTATTAGCCACAGTTGTGGATAAAGAAACATCAAAAGAAAAAAAAAAGAGAAAAATAGAGTTGAAAAAATATACTTTAATATTCATTCAGAATCCATAAATTCTTTATCTAGATATGGATAGCATTTTCCTTCATGAGTCTTTTGTATTTGTCTTATATCATTCTGCTGCTGTGAACTGAGTCATTCATAGCTGATCATCACAAAATGTTACTGACACTGTGTACAATGCATTCCTGGCTCTGCCCATTTCACTTTGAATCAATTTCTTACCTCACAATAGTATTCCATTACATCCATATACCACAGCTTGTTCAGCCATTCTCCAATTGATGGATTTCACCTCAATTTCCAGAATTTTGCCACCACAAAAAAAGGCCCATATAAATGTCTTTTTTGCATATGTAGGGACTTTTTCATTTTATATGATCTCTTTGGAATACAGACTAATAGTGGTATTGCTCTATCAAAGAGTATGCATAGTTTGGTTACTCTTTGCACATATTCCCTAATTTCTCTCAGGAATTGTGGGATCAGTTCACAACTCCAGAAGCAAGTTAGTATCCCAATTTCCCCACATTGTCTCCAGCATTTATCATTTTCCTTTTCTGTCATGTTAGTTAATCTGTGTTTATGGTACCTCAGAGTGGCTTTTAATTTGCATATCTCTAATCAAAAGTGATTTACAGCTCTTTTTCATATGCCTATGTATACCTTTGATTTCTTTGTCTGAAAACTACTTTGACCACTTATCAATTGGGGAATAGTTTATATTCTTCTAATTTTGACTCAGTTCTCTATATACTTGAAAAAAGAGGCCTTTATCAGAAACACGGGCTGTAAAAATTGTTTCCCAGCTTTCTGTTTTCCTTCTAATCTTGGTTGCATTGGTTTTGTTTGTACTACAGCTTTTTAATTTCATATAATCAAAATTGTCTATTTTACATTTTGTAATGTTCTTTCTCTCTTATTTGGTCATGAATTCTTCCCCTCACCATAGATTTGACAGTCTATTCCTTGCTCTTTTAATTTGCTTATGGTGTCATCCTTTATGTCTGACATATCTAATATTTCTAATATTATATTTACTTAATTTCTTTTTTGTTTACTTTTCAATGGATTTATTGAGTTCTGAGAGGGAACAGTTGAGCTTCCCCAACTAGTATAGTTTTACTATCTGTTTCTTCCTATAACTCATATAACTTGTTCTTTAAGAGTTTGGATGCTATGTCACTTGATGAATACTCATTTAGCACTGATATTGCTTCATTGTCTATTGTACATTTTTTTTAGCAAGATGAAGTTTTTTTTTTCATCTTTTTTAATTAGGTCTATTTTTGCTTTATTTTGTCTGAGATCAAGATTGCTGCATTTATCTTACTTCAACTGAAGAACAATAGATTCAGCTCCAGCCCCTTACCTTTACTCTGTGTGTGTCTCTTTGCTTCAGTTGTGCTTCTTGTAAACAACATGTTGAAGGATTCTGATGTTTGATTTACTCTGCTATCCATTTACCCTTTATGGGAGAGTTCATCCCATTCACGTTATAATTATGACTGATATCTGTGTATTTCCCTATCATCTATTCTTCCTCCTGTCTCTTTCCTTTCACCCTTTTCCTCCTCACCAAAGTTTTGCTTCTGTCTACAATCTCCCCTCCCTTCTGCCAGTTCCTAGGTCCTCTTTACTTGGTCTCCTCTCCTCCTCCTTTTCTGTGGGGTAAGATAGAGTTGTAAACTCAATTGACTGAGTATATGATTCCTTCTTTGAGTCAATATTGATGAGAATAAGATTCAAGTGGTGCTTGTCACCCACCCTCCTAACTTTCCCTACACTGTAATAGATCTTTCATACCTCTTCATGTGAAATAACTTAGCCCTTTTTGCCCCTCCCTTCTGCACCCATTTGACTCCTCTTTCTCTTCCTTTATTTTTTTATGTCATGCCTGCCAGATAAGGTTATACCCTTACCCTCTGTCTATGTATATTCCTTCTAGCTGTATTATTAATGATAATATTTTTTTAAGAATTACAAGTGTCATCTTCCCATGTATGGATGTAACTAGTTTAATGCTATTGAATCCCTTACATTTTATCTTCCCTTTTTACTTGTTTGTGCTACATTGAGTCTTGATATTGGAGGTCAAATTTTTGGTTTAGTTCTGCTCTTTCTATGAAAGCTTGAAATTCTTCTATTTAGTTAAATTGTCTTTTCTCCTTGATATATTATGCTTAATTTTGCCAGATAAGTGATTCTGGATTGTAGTCTTACCCCCTTTGCTTATGGAATACTATTTTCCATGATCTCCTTTACAGATGCAGCTGCCAAGTCCTGTGTAATTCTGGTTGTAACTCCCTGATATTTGAATTGCTTCTTTCAAGACATTTGCATTATTTTTTCTTGACCTGATAGTTCTGAAATTGGGTTTTGATGTTCCTTGGGGTCTTAATTTTGGGATCTCTTTC
This sequence comes from Notamacropus eugenii, assembly GCF_028372415.1. NCBI lineage: Eukaryota > Metazoa > Chordata > Mammalia > Diprotodontia > Macropodidae > Notamacropus > Notamacropus eugenii. Next base: position 227,331,282 of record NC_092873.1, on the reverse strand, counting down.
CTGAGGTGATTGGAGGATTCTTTCAATGCCCATTTTGCCATCTACTTTCAGAATATCAGTTTTTCTTGATAATTCCTTGACAAAGCCATCCAAAGTTCTTTATTGGCTTATGGTTTTTATGGAGTTCAGTTATTCTGATGTTGTCTCTCCTGGGTCTATTATCCAGGTCAGTTGTTTTTATTGTGAGGTATTTGATATTTTCTTCCATTCTTTTCATTCTTTGAATTTGTTTGATTGATTCTTGATGTCACATGGGGTCATTAGCTTGGACTTGCTCAATTCTCACTTTTAAGGTGGTGTTTTCCTCAGTTAACTTTTGTACTTTCTTTTCCTTTTGACAACTGCACTCTTCAAAGAATTATTTTCTTCAGTGGATTTCTGTATCTCCTTTTCCATTTGACCAGTTTTAATTTTTAAGCAGTTTCCCAAGTTGTTGATTTTTTATATTATTCTCTTGTACCACTCTCATTTCTTTTCTATTTTTTCTTCTCTCTCATGATTTTAAGCTCCTTTTTGACCTCTTTCATGATTTCTGTCTGGTTTTGAGACCACTTCCTGTTTTAATTTGGGATTTTACCCATAGATGTTTTGGCACTGTTGTCCTCTTGTGAGCATGTCTTGGTCTTCCCTGTCAACACCCTAACATTATGGTCAGATTAATTGTTGTTGTTTGCTCATCTTTTTTTTTTTTCTTTGCCTTTTCTTTTCATTTAATTTGCACTCTGCACCTGGGGTGGAAGGGGCATTGTCTGAGGCTTCTTGTGCCAGTAGCTGCAGGCCCTGGCTATTTACTTAATTTTCTGCTAATGTTGCCCTGAGTCCCAAGGGGAACATTCATGTCTGGTGCAGCATTTAGGGGGTGTGTTGGGGGTGGCTGGAATTGATGGAGGCCATAAGTGTCTGGCATATTATCTGGTGCTGAGGTGGTATCCTAATGATGGTGCATAATGTGTGCTGAGGCCCATTGGGGTTGTTTCTGCATTTCCCTAGGGCTCTACTGAAGCACATGGAGGTCTGGCACCTGGAGGAAGCCCATTTGCCCTGGGCTTCACTGAAGCATGTGTTCATTCTTGGAGCAAGAGCCTGATGATTCCCTTGGCTATGGTAAAGCATGTGGAATGCCCTGGTGTTGGTTTTTGTCTGATACTGCTAGTTTCCTGGGATGATTCCTATCCTGGAATGTGCTCCACTTTTACCTGAATTTTTCAAGTTTCTTGAGTTTAAAGATTTTAATCCCATTTTTTTGCTAGTTCTGCTGTTCTAGGACCTATTTGGGGGTACTATTTTATGAATGTTTGGAGGTGAGTATGAGGAAGTCACAGTAATTTACTGCTTACTCCAACATTTTGACTCCCAGAAGTCCTGATTCTTGACTTTTAAAAATATGAGACAACTTACAATCTTTCATTAATATTTTAACTTCATTTTGTTTTGTTTTTCCCCACTGGTCAGATTAAAATTACTCCAATAATGCTTATTATAGCAAGTGTCTAAAAATAAGAAAAAATTTGTATGTTGGGTAATGTACTTGTTTTCATTTTTGCTCACATATATGTTATTTTGCTGACTGTTTTCAAGTGACTATAGCTGTTCAAACCAATTTGATTTAAACAATTCAATACTTGTAGTTAAAAACAGGGCTCTGTAGCCATTACACCACTGCTAGCTTGTTCTATTCCTCTAGTACTTTGATCATGTAAGTGTTTTGCATAGGCCATTGTTTGTTTGCAAAGAACTGAACTAGCTTAATTATTCAACAAACATTTACTAAAAGGTCTATTATGCACCAGGCATTTTGCTGAAAACTGCAACTGAAAACACAACATTGAAACAGTTGGTGCTCACAAGGGATTTACGGTCTATGAAGGAAACAAACACATATTTATGGATATATATGTAAAAAAAAACAGATAGCAGGTAATTTGGAAGAGGGGAAACACAAGAATCTGAGGGGATCAAGAAATTCTCAGGTAGAAAAGGTATAGCTGTAGCCAAGTCTTGAAGGAAATTCAGGATTATAAAAAGAAGTGGAGAAGCACTCTCTAACATGGGGGATATCCAGTACAAAAATGCCCAAAGACAGAAAATGGGATGCCTATAAAAATAATAGAATAGAAAATAAAAATGACAACTTTGGTTGGGTATTAACAACATAAAGGAGTTGCATTTTCATCTTCCCAAAATCTCAGATTTCATCTTCTGTTTGGCCTTTCCCATTCCCAATCTGCCCATGAACTAACAATACTTTCTCTCTCAGATTATTTTCCATTAAACAATATCTATTTATTATATATAAATATACACACAAGGGTGTATGTGTGTGTGTGTGTGTGTGTGTGTATTTTAGTAGTTATTAACTTTTTAACTGCCCCTCCTCCCAATTAGAATAAAAACACCTTGATGGCATGAACTGTCCTTTGGCTTTTTTTCATATTCCCATCACTTAGCACAGTGCCTGGTACGTAGTAAGTACTTAATAATCACTTTCTGATTGATGTGTCTCTTCTGCATTCAGTATCCTAATGCAAGCCTTCATTATGTTTCACCCCTACTCAATTATCTCCAGTGGCTCCCTATGATTTCCAGGATGAAATATAAAATGCTCTGTTTGGCATTTAATGTCTTCCATAACCTACACTGATTTGCTTGCTGTTTCTTACATATAATACACCATTTCCTTACTCCGTGCCTTTCACTAGCTATCTTCCATAGATGGAATGCTTATGTTCCTTACCTCAACCCTCTGGCTTCTCTGGCTTCCTTCAAGATTCAGATTCAAACTGTCATCCTATGGGAGACATTTGCTTGTGGCCTTTCACCATTTACAATCCCTTTTCCTTGAGTTAAGCTTACTTTCATATTGTATACATCTTGTATACACAGTTTTTACATCTTGTGTCCCCTACTGGGATTTGAGCTGCTTGAGAGCAAAGATCATCTTTTTTTTTTTTTTTTTTACATGCTATATATCCCTAGATCTTATCAGAATATTTGGCATATAGTAAGCCCCTAATACATGCTTGTTAACTTTACTTGTCTTGTCAGTCTAAGTAAGAACTTCAGTATTAATATTCCCCCTTCCTGTATTATTGAATTTAAAACTAATGATTCCTTTTTCATGCTGATGCTGCTTCTTTCCATTTTGATATAAGAAAACGTAACAGGTATGCAGAGGTCACTATGGCATTAGGTAGTTCATACCTTCCTTTGACCAAAAGGGAAGACTTTGAAAGAATCTCTTAGTGGAAATGAACAGTTCTGAATGAGGAAAGGAATTATGAAGTATAAATTCTCATAGAGGAAAATATACCTTCAAAGCTCAAGGAAAAATGTTTTTGATCCACTAAACATTTATCTAGTCAGTGTTTAATAAGTAATTATTAAATTGAATCTTTTATTTCAACAGTTTATTGTGTGACTAAATTAAGTGATACAGTAAGTTAATCATACAGCAAGAATGAGAGACAATATACTCAAGATGTACATTGCTTCTACTTAAAATAAATAAATAAAAGAATCATAGAAAGTCTTCTCACACATTTCATGGGACTTCAATTTTAAATGTTTATGGGGGAAAACAACTTGAATAAAAACCATATAGGTTAAGAAAGTCAACACAAGTCAACAAACATATTAAACACTTACTAAGTGCCAAGCACTACACTAAATGCTGGGGATACGATGAAAGATAAAACCATTCCCTATCTCCAAGGAATCCACATTCTGAAAGAGTTGGATGACCTACACACAATTATGTACATACAAGATAGCGAAGGGTAAATTGGACATCATCTCAAAGGAAAGTCATTAGAATTGAGGGGGAATTGGAAAAGCTTTATTTTTAGGTGACACTTAAAGGTAGTCAGGGAAACCAGAAGGCAGACACATGGAGGGAGGATATTCTAATCATGAGTGACAACCAAAGAAAATCTATGGAGCTGTGAAATAAAGGATCTTGTTCTAGGAAGAGCATGCAGCACAGAATCAATGGATCTCAGAATACGTGGTAGGCTGAGGGAACAATCGTTTTTCAAGCACCTATTATGTGTCAATCATTGTTCTAAACTCTCTACAAATGTCTAATTTGATCCTCACAAAACCCTAGGAGGGAGGAGATCTTATTATCCTCACTTTATGGCTGAGGAAACTTAAGCAAATAGAGGTGAGTCCCACAGCTAACAAGTATCTGAGGCCAAGTTTGAACTCTTCTTCCTTACTTCATTCTAAGTGCTCTATTCACTATGCCATCTAGATGGCATGGGAGTATGTAAGATCTAGAAACACTGGAAATTTAAGATGGGGCAGTTCATTAAGGGATTTAATATTTAAATAAACAATTTTTATATTGATCTTCAAGGTACTAGGAAGCTACTCTTTTGTTGGTGTTGAGTATAAGAGCGACATGATCAGACCCACATTTAGGAAGAACACTGGAAGCTGCATGTAGGATAGACTGGCACAGGAACACTTGAGACACATGTGATTAGAAGGTTTTTCTAGTACTCCTTCTGTGAGGCGGTGCAGTTCTGAACTAGGGTGATGCTAGTGTCAGAGACAATGGAGTATATACAGGACATACTGGGAAGGTAGAATCAACCCTCCTATAGTCAATAGATGTGGGTTGTGGGTGGTGAATGAATAAGTGGTCTTAATATTGGGGTATTGCATAGAGAAGGATTTATGGAAAAGGGGAATGAGTTCAGTTCTGGACATCAATGAGTTTAACATGACAACAGAATATTCAGTTTGAGATGTCTAATATGAATTTGGAGATGGGAAACTAGAGGTCTAGAAACTAGATTAGAAAGGTTATTACAAGGTAAATATGTTAGAATCATCTCCAAAGATATGGACAGTCAAGCATGATAAATTGATAAGATTATTAAGTGAAATAATAGAAAGAGAGAGAGAGAAAGAAAGAAAGGAAAGAGCCCATAATAGAGTTAACGTAGGTAAGATCTGAAATATGGGTGAAAGAATGGAATGGTTGTTAAATGTTCTATGATAAATGGGTGAAATAGATGAAATCATGGATCTATCTAGGCAACTCAATTTTCTTTTTTTTTTTTTTTTGCTTTGGAAAACAGATATCAGATCTGAAAAGAATAGTACATAGGAGAGAATAGTTTTTATAAGAAAACAAATGAAGAACACATCTGGAAATGCTGAGAAAATGAGATGATAGCATTTGGTAACAGAGCTGATAGAGCAGAGATGCACATGAGGGAAACGGAGGAGCTTGAACAATAATTTTCCACCATGCAATTTCTCGGGATATTGAACATAGCTTTATGAAGCTAGGACACATTACATTGAAGACTCTGAGTGACCAGAGACCATTCTATCAAGAAAAAAATATCATTTTTAACTTAGGTGAGAATAACAGATATCCCAAGAGGAATGTTGAAACCAGAAATAAATTCTTTTAATTTTCTGTACCCTCTATTTCTTGGCAATCACATCCATCCCCATGGGTTTAGACATTACAAATGAATCTCAAATTTACCTTACTACCCCCAAATGTTTTACTTAGTGCATGGTTCTAATTCCTAACTGTCTTCTGAATAGAATTCTATTCCTAGATGTCTTCTTGATACTTCAAAATCAAAAACTCTTAAACTGAATTCACCAGTTTCTTTCTAAAACCTACTCTCTTCCTTATTTTCTGGCATGTATGGATGATGATTTTATGAGTAAGTTTAGACCTTTAATTTTGTGAAATATATGTTGTTTTTCTCCATAAAATATTGTTGTATGTACCTTCTCTTTAAAAATCAATAGTAAGGATATGTATCATATGCTAATAGAAACAATTTAAAGACAATTTCTCTCCAAATCTACTAACACACACCTCCTACCCAAATTAATGTTAGCAGAGAACTAGATTACTCATATATCTTTCTTTCTTTCCTTCTTTATCAACTTTAGTTACTTGAATTTTTTAACTTGAAGTAATCCAATATATATATAACTACACTATTAGGTACAGGCACCTTCACTTCCACTTTTTCCCACAGTCTAGATCTAGAACTCTTGATTCTAATTCTCTTTACCTAATCATTTTACATTCCTTTCGCTCAGTGCAGGTCTTTTAAAATGTTTTTTGTGAGTGTCTTTCCTATTTTTCATTCTCTTTACTTAAATGATTGTCAAATCTACTGATTTAATTTCGAGAAATGTAAAGACATTTTACATTTCACTCTATGTTTTCATCCTTTTGATGTTTTTGGACTGATTCTTGATTTCTCAAAGAGTTATTACCTCCAACCTGCCAATTTGTACCTTTTGAGGAATTATTTTCTTCAGTCAGCTTTTTCATCTCCTTTTGAATTTGGCAAATTCTACTTTTAAAGGAGTGGTTTTCTTTAGTAATTGTTGTGCTTCCTTTTCCAAGTTGATGACTTTCCCCCCATAATTCTTCTGCATATCTCGCATTTCTTTTCCTAATTTTTCTTCTAGTTCTCTTATTTAATTTTAAAGTCCCCTTTTTAGGTCTTACAAGAGGATAATTTTGGGCTTAAGACTAATTCATATTCCCTTTGAGGCTTGACATGAACCCCCCCACACACACACACACATAAACATACACACATATTCTATACCTATATGTATATATATGCATTTTATATCTACATGTATGCATATACATATGTACATGCATACACACATAGGTACACACATGTGCATTGCATACACAAATACATATATACACACATACACATATATGCACATACTAAATATGCAAATATATGCATATATATTTAATGGATGCTTACATGTACGCGCACACACACATGCACACACGCACACATGCACATGTGCACACACTCTCCTTGGGTTTAAGAAGACTTCTTGGAGGCAGAGCCAAGGTGGAGGAGTAGAAAGACACACATATGCTAGCTCTCCCTCCACTTCCCATAAAATACCTGCAAAGAAAGACTCTTAACAAATTCTAGAGGAGCAGAAGCCACAGAACAACAGAGTGGAGGAGATTACCAGCCTAGGGTGACCTGAAAGGCCCTACAGGAACCATCTGTCACACAAAACACGAAGCTGAGCCCAGCCCAGCCTTGAACACGTGATGCAGCTCTTCTCTGAGAGGAAGACACTAGCATGGCTCGCAGGTGGAATCTGCAGTCCCAGTGGCAGCGGGTTCACAGATCCCTCAACGAACAGATGCCAAAGATCAGTGACAGGGTTTTTTCAGCTGGCCAAGAAGGGAGAAGGGCCTTTCCATAAACCCTGCCTTAGGCAGCATCTGCAGAGGCCACATCAGGCAGACTGCAGCAGTTCCCACAGTAGCCCCTACAGCAGTGCCCATCCATTGTTGGATTGTAAAACCCCTGGGGGTACTGAGCAGCTGATTCTTACCTCAGTCCTGTGTAGAGGCCCTGCAGCACCTGATCATTATCTCACACTGAATGGCAGCCCTGCCCACGCAGCTTATTTAAATCTCAGCCCCCTGTCCTGGCTTGGTGGAAGTGGAGCCTAGGTGGTTATGAAGAGGAAACTCTGCTAAGATTCCGGGCACAAAAATATCTTTCTTCTCCCAGACTAGTGTACACACACTTGATTGTGCCACCTTGAAGGAACTGAGATCTTACAGATCCCCACAATACACCCTACTCTTGACAAAAGACACAAAAGTCAAGTAACTAGTTGGGAAAATGCCCAAAAAAGGGAAAAAAAATAAGACTATAGAAGGTTACCTTCTTGGTGAATAGATATCTTCTTCTATCCTTTCAGATGAGGAAGAACAATGCTTTCCATCAGGGAAAGACATAAAAGTCAAGGCTTCTGTATCTTAAGCATACAAAATATTCAGTGGTCTCAGAGCTCAAAAAAGAATTTTGAAAATCAAGTAAGAGAGGTGGAGGAAAAATTGGGAAGAGAAATGAGAGAGATGCAAGAAAAGTCTGAAAAGCAGGTCAACACCTTGCTAAAGGAGACCCAAAAAAATGCTGAAGGAAACAACATCTTGAAAAATAGGCTAACTCAATTGGAAAAAGAGGTTCAAAAAGCCAATGAGGAGAAGAAGACTTGAAAAAGCAGAATTAGCCAAATGGAAAAGGAGATTCAAAAGCTCACTGAAGAAAATAGTTCTTTAAAAATTAGAATGGAACAGATGGAAGCTAATGACTTTATGAGAAACCAAGAAATAACAAAACAAAACCAAAAGAATGAATAAATGGAAGATAATGTGAAATATCTCATTGGAAAAACAACTGACCTGGAAAATAGATCCAGAAGAGAAAATTTAAAAATTATGGGACTACCTGAAAGCCATGATCAAAAAAAGAGTCTAGACATCATCTTTCATGAAATTATGAAGGAAAATTCCCCTCATATTCTAGAACCAGAGGGCAAAATAAATATTGAAAGAATCCACCAATCACCTCCTGAAAGAGACTCAAAAAAAGAAACTCCTAGGAACATTGTGGCCAAATTCTAGAGTTCCCAGGTCAAGGAGAAAATATTGCAAGTAGCCAGAAATAAACCATTCAAGTATTGTGGAAATACAGCCATGATAACACAAGATCTAGTAGCTTCTACATTAAGGGATCGAAGGGCGTGGAATAGGATATTCCAGAAGTCAAAGGAACTAGGACTAAAACCAAGAATCACCTACCCAGCAAAACTGAGTATAATACTTCAGGGGAAAAAACAGTCTTTCGATGAAATAGAGGACTTTCAAGCATTCTTGATGAAAAGACCAGAGCTGAAAAGAAAAGTTGACTTTCAAACACAAGAATGAAGAGAAGCATGAAAAGGTAAACAGCAAAGAGAAATCATAAGGGGCTTACTAAAGTTGAACTGTTTACACTCCTGCATGGAAAAACAATATTTGTAACTCTTGAAACTTTTTTCAGTATTTGAGTATTTGGTGGGATTACACACACACACACACACACACACACACACACACACACACACACACAGAGGCAGAGAGCACAGGGTGAGTTGAATAGGAAGGGATCGTATATTAAAAAAATGAAATTAAGTGGTGAGAGAAAAATATATTGGGAGGAGAAAGGGAGAAATGGAATGGGGCAAATTATCTCTCATAAGAGAGGCAAGTTAAAGACTTTTCAGTGGAGGGAAAAAGAGAGGAGGTGAGAGAAAAAACATGAAGCTTACTGTCATCACATTTGACTAAAGGAAGGAATAAAATGCATACTTATATTGGTATGAAAACCTATCTTACAATACAGGAAAGTGGGGGAGAGGGGGATAAGCAGGGTGGGGGGGATGATGGAAGGGAGGGCAATAGGAGGAGGGAGCAATTACAAGTCAATATTCTTGGGGAGGGACAGGGTCAAAATAGAGAGTAGAAGAAATGGGGGGCAGGACAGGATGAAGGGAAATATAGTTCGTCTTACACGACATGACTAATATGGAAGTCACTTGCAAAACTACTCAGATATGACCTATATTGAATTGCTTGCCTTCCCAGTGGGGATGAGTGGGGAGAAAGGGAGGAAGAGAAGTTGAAACTCAAAGTTTTAGGATCAGCCAGTTGAGTACTGTTCTTGCATACAACTAGGATATGAGAAATACAGATAATGGGGTATAGAAATTTATCTTGCCCTACAGGACAAAAAGAGAAGATGGGGATAAGGGAAGGGAGGGATGTTAGAAGGGAGGGCAGATTGGTGATAGGGGTAATTAGGATGCTTGGTGTTTAGGGGTGAGGGGAGGGGAGAGATGGGGAGAAAATTTGGAAGTCAAAATTTTGTGGAAATGAATGCTAAAAACAAATAAATAAATTTAAAAAATTGTTAAAGTTCTAATTTAGGGCCCTTTGGAATCAGAAAAATAATAAGATTTTATGTGACAGGGATTTCAGTAGCACTTTAAATCTAAATGCAGTCGGAAAATAAACTAAGTGCTTCTTCATCAAAAAATGTATTTCTTTCCATTGTTCAATTCTTACATAAAAACTAATAAAGCAGAAGTATCTATTTCTCTAAAACAAAAGATTTCTTTCTTTTGATTTTTGAAACAGCTTCATACATTTACTTCTTTAATTTTGCAATGACAATTTTAAATCATTTAGTTCTAACTGTATTGTTAGGATATATTAAATGTTTCCTTCTGGAAGCTCACAAAACACTTCCTTTGTCTCCAAAATTCTAGAAATTGAGTTGTATATTTTTGGTTGGATTAAAATTAATATTATTTTCACTTTTTTCTAGTTGATTTCATAATTCTATTTACTGCCATCTACTTTTTGTATGTATAGTATTCTGTAAAAATTAATTTCTGTGGGAAATTCATGATTTGTACATTTTCCACCTGAGTTCTCTTCCTGATCAATTGCTTTTTTTGAAAAAGATAGACTTCAATTTTCCCCAAATTTTGCTACCATTTAACTTTACTGTATATTTTGTTGCATCTTTTCTTTTTTGCATTCTTTATTTGCAGTTTTCAGTGTCATCTGAATTATTGATACTTTCTTCTATTCTGAACTACCAATCTCTTATTTGTCTTTTCAAATTATTCATTAAGAAATTGTGCTTCTTTATCTTTCAATTTAATTATTTTTCTTAACATCCCATTCAGTATGGGACTGCTTCTGAACAACTATTAAATTCACATTCACAAGAGGGAAATTAGTTGCATTACTTATCTTCTTCTGGAGTTTTCTCCTTATATATTATAATGCATAGACATTCCTTCACTATTTTAGGAGCTGTTTTTAGTATTTGCATTTCTCATTTCCTGGTTTTCAAGTGGAGTTTCCTTTAAAGAAATTTCTTTCTTTCTTTTTTTAATCCTCTTTTGTCTTCCTTATACTGATTTAGCTAATTTCTTTGCTTTTTGAAAGTGCTGAAGAAGATCTGGGCTTAGAAATACTCATTTGGTCAGCTGTCTGAAAATTATTTTTAAAGTTCTTGCGAAAGGAAAAAAATGTAAAACATGGGGTGGATAGAGTGGCACAGATCATATTACTGCCTCTAAAAGGGATAAGAAAAGGGTATCAGTAAGTACCAAACTTTCTCCTTTTTATAATCTTTATGAAACTTCCTCTATAAAAATTTGAAAATGAAGAAGTTGACTTTAACAAAGCAGATATTCACAATTGGCTGACAATCTACCAGAGTCCACTTCTTTTTGGTCATCTTATTGACTGAAAAGTCCAGAGAATGTAACCTCCTTCCCTATTTCTTATATATTAATATAATAAAAATTTGACTTTGTAAAAAAAAAACACCTTAATAAAGATAACAATAGATGGGAATAGCTGTTTTGATGAGTTGTCACAAGAATAATTTGCTATTGATGGACTTGTGAATTGTTCCAAACAATCTGGAAAAAAAACTGAGATTATTCAAAGAAAGTCACTAAAAAGGCCTATTTTTTGACTGAGGAATTCTGCTACTAGGCATAAAATCCAAGGAAGTCACTGATAAATAAAAATATTCTAGATGCAACAAAAAACTTACAGCACTCAGGAATAGCAAAGATTTGAGAAAAAAGAGATGTCCACCTGTTTGTGGATAGTTAAACATATCATGGCACAAAAATATAATTTATTATTGCTTTGCTATGAGAAATGATAATATTGTGATTATAGAGAAGAATGGGAAGACATAAATGATGCAAAATAAAGTATGCAGAGCCAGGGCAATGTCTTCAATTTCTCCAACTATCAAAAAGGCAAAGGACAACCACAAAATAATTTAAACTGAAAGTTTTGAAATTATGGTGATCATTCTTGACCCTAAAAAGAGATATGCAAAATTGCCTCTTTGTGGATATCAGAGATTTAGGATGTGGAATACTGCACAGAATGTAAGAATTTTTCAATATAGTGGTTATTTTGCTGATTTTTTTTTCTGGTGGTTACTTTTGCTGATTTTTTTCTGAGCTCCCCCTTCTTTTTAGCTCTTTAGCATAATGGATACTTCTTTGGGTGATGGAGAGAGTTGGAATATATTGGGGGAAGTACAAATGACAAAAAAAAATAAAATACGTTCATAAAAATGTAGAAAGGCCACTGAGCAAGAAAACGCAATCTCACATGACTATTATTGGAGGCCAGAGGGAATCTCTCTTTGCTATTGATATCAACATGCTACCTTGCCGGTACATATATCTCACGGCTTAAGGCTATGAAAGAAGAGGTTGAATTGTTTCCCATTTTGAAGTTCCTAGACTGTGAGGTTGAGTGAGGTCTTCCACTCACTTTGAAGGATGGAACGGGAACTGCAAAGCAGAGTTGTATTTTGTTACATCACAGGAAGAATCTGGATGCCCTGACCATAATCCACTTCCTTGCCCTTGACTTTGAGTTCTGGGTATTGAAATGAACTTTGATTTTGCTGTGAAAGCAAAATTGCTTTAATGGTACAAATTGGGCTTCAATGCCATTCTGTGGGAGAAGTTATCCCAGCAAGAATATGCACTAGATGGTGGTCTGTAATTCTCCTGTGCTTCACATGCTTTGGACACCAGAGCGATCCACAATTTAAAGCTCCAAATGCATCTTCTCTCTGACGTTAGGAAGAGCTCCCCTCCTCACCGCCGTGATTTAGCAAAGGTAAAAAGGAGTGTTTCATGAGCATTTTAAGATATAGAAGAGCCATTGTTAAAAACAAGTATCCAATGACACTCATTATTAATTCCAGGTCAAACATAAAACTAAGAGATAGACACCAAAGGTCATTGCCTTTGTTTTGAAAGATGTTCCATCATAAAGTCCATGTTGAAAAAGGTTTCCTGATTGATGGGAGATCCTCCAGTTCCTATGGTTTATAAGTCATATTTTGCTTATTGAATAAAGTACCAAAAAATTAAAGAGTTTACTCACAGAGATTTAATTACTTAAACAAGTTTAAAGCATCACTTCTTCTACTTGAACTTCCAGGGGCCAAGACGGTGGAGTGAATTGTAAGAACTCTCACTCTTGCCTGTTTACCTTGAAAAATTCAGAGAATATTACCAGCCAATGAGCCTGCCTATGCTCTAGCACAACCATAGGGTAGGAGGAAATCTCCAGCAGCCAGACCACCCCTCCCTCACACCTTACTCTGCGAGGTTCAGTGTAAGCCTGGGAAACTCAGATATACTTCACTAGCCTTGGCCTTGGCACACAACAGCCAGCTGGTAAAACTCATCTGTACTGTTATAACAGAGTTAAAGAAGGAGATAATAAAGACTGCCATAATGATCAGAAATGCAGATGCATACTATGATACCCCCATAGCAGTTTCCTGTAGGAATATAATAGTGAAGATGACTCCTCCTGCTTAAATGCACCTAGTTCAAACTAATAATTGAGGAAATAAGGCAAACTCTTTGGAGATGCTGGTCAAGATTTCACAGTTAAGTGACTTAGAGGACTGGAAAAAAGATAAATTTCCTTGACAGAGAAGAGGAAAAAGCCAGCAGATTCGAAGAGAGAATAGGTTGACAAGAAAATAATGGTTTACTTCTCTTTTGAGAGCAGGGGTAGATTTCGGAAGCATAGATGATATTTCCACCAATGAACTACATAAAATGTACTGAGAAAAGGGACTTGATAACAGACAGAATAGAGCATTAAGAACTGCCTGTAGAGATCCTCCTGAACTTTGTATCCAAATTTGACACACTTTCAGGGAGAATAGGAAAGTGAGTATCAATTAAGATTAAAGAAATACATAGAAGGGATTACCTACCTCATAACACTTTGGCCACATATTGGAAAAATGAATCAAATATGGTAACTAAGGTAGAATATGGTAACTAGAGCAGAAGCCTCTCTTACATACGGAAACTCTGACAAGTTTAAACATGGAACTCCTATCACCTTCACAGAGCTGGAAGGGGCAGAAATTCAGTCAGACAATTCAAAATAACAATGAAAATTGAACAATAACATGAGAAAGAATATATGGTGGTAATTGTAGTCATTCTTGAATACATCATTGGAATATATTGAGAAGTATGACCTTAAATTTACCTGAGAGGATATACCAACGTGAAGTAAGGAAGACAGGAATTAATGTTGGTTTAGTGGGTAAAATAAAAATGCACCCAATTACTTTACCTGACCGTTCTGAAGTAATTAATTTTAAAGCAGTATGAGGTAGCAGGTGGGCAAAATGAAATCTCCATCACAATAAAGGAATATGTTGAGGCAGGACTGTTAGTCCTACAACCACTAAGTGGAATAATCCTTTCTTTCCAGTACAAAAATCAGATGGGACATGGAAGGTGACAGTGGATTACAGACTATTGAATAAGGCTGTGGTTTCATGGACTCCAGAAGCATAGCTGACCCTATATCTACCCTGCTTCTGGTTATTGTCTCCTTGTTTCTTTTTGTCTGTTAAATTTGTTTTTCAGATTTTTTTTCTGCAGGCTTAATACGCTCCACTTGAAGATACCTGATCACTTAAGTCAGATGTCACCCCCTGTCCATGACTGTGATGTGTCACCCCTGGTCCTGGTGCTGATCATGCTCTGGATGTCAACTAAAGAACTGACCTCTCAAATGGGACCTCTTGGGCCAGAAACAGTTCTACATCCAGTTTCAGAAGGTAGAAGGCTATAGAAAGAAATCATTGTCCTTTACCACAAGATTTTGGGTCCCAATTGTTTGAGGGAAGAAAAGTGCATCCTTAGTATATCTACATTTCTGCACTGGATTGAGAGTTTTTTTATGCCCTAGTACATGATTAATTTTCATGTACCACTGAGAAAAATGAACATTCCTTGCTATCCCCATTCAGTTTTCTCTAGAGGTCTATCATATCTACCTTTTCCAGAATTACATTCACCTTGTTAACTTCCTTCTTTTTTATTTTGAGTTAAGATTTATCAAGTTCAGAGAGAGGGAGATTGAGGTCCCTCTCTAACATAGTTTTGCTCTCTATTTCTTCCTGTAACTCCCTTAACTTCTACTCCAAGAATGTGGATGCTATACCACTTGGTGCATGTATGTGTATTAATGATATGACTTTGTTGTCTATGTCAACTTTTAGGAGTGTATAGTTTCCATCCTTATCTCTGTTGATTAGATCTGTTTTTGCTTTTGCTTTGTATGAGATTAGGATAGCTCCCTCTATAATTTTGTTTTTTACTTCAGCTAAAGCATAATATATTCTTCTCCTGCCTTTTACCTTCTTCCTGAGTGTATCTCCCTCTTTCAAATGTGTTTCCTGTAAACAACATAGTGCAGGATTATGGTTTTTTCTGCTACCCATCTCCATTTCATGGGAGAGCTCATCCCATTCATATTCACTGTTTTGATTATAATCTATGGCTTTCTCTACATTTTATCTCCCCCTCCCCAGTGTATGGTTTTATTTCTCCCTTTTCCCTTCTCTTCCTCAAGAGTTTTGTTTTTGATCACCACCTCCTTCAAGCATCCTTCCTTTCTATAAGACCCTTCATTTTCTTTCCCTTTTCCCTTCTAACCACACCCCCCCTTTTCTTTCCCCTTTCCCCTCCTCCTGCCTGCAAGGCTAATTAGATTTCTATACTTAACTGAATATATTATTCCCTCCTTGAAGAAAATCCAATGAGAGTAATGCTCAAAGCTTCCCTCTCTCCCTTCTTTCCCTCTACTATAATATGTTTTTGTGCCTCTGCATGTGATATAATGTAGCCTTTTCTGCATTCTCCTTTCCTATTCTCCCTTTACACCCCTTAATTAGGTGTTTTATCATCACATCAGTTAATTTCATCAACACACCCTGTATTATGTACATCCTTTCTAAATGCCATAATAAATATACCATTTTCAACATGAATGAGTATCATTCTCCCAAATAGGAATGTAAACATTGAATATTGTTTGTTGAATAACATTTTTCCCCTGTGTAGCTTCTTATGCTTCTCTTGATTCATGTATTTAAACATCAAAATTTCTTTTGAGCTCTGGTCTTTTCATCAGAGAAGTCTAGAAATCCCTTATTTCATTGAACGTCCACATCCTTGCCTTATGCTCAGTTTTTCTGGATAATTGATCCTTGTTTGTAGTGCGAGCTTCTTTGCCTTACGGAACATCATATTTCAATCTTTTAATATAGAAGCTTCAAGGTGTATTGTCAAGGCAATATTTGCATCACCAAGGGCAACTATGAATATGCTGGTGTAGTTCTGAATCACAAAGTATAACAGACTCTCCATAGAGAAGGCAGAAGAAAAACTTTTATTCTGACAGAAGACAGCCAAATCCCAACACCAGAAAGTCAAATCCATCACAATAATAAAGAAATCCATCATTGTTACCAAGACATCTATATATATATTATCAGGCTTTCCCACAAATGAACACCCTTAAGCAAAATGCGTTTCTGCCACCCACAGTCAGCTGCCTGCTTTCTTTGTCCTTCCCAGTTCTAACTGCTTAGACTCACTTCTTTCCTTATTCCTTCCTGCTCTACCTGTTCAGCAAACTACTCCCACTGCAGGCTCCATGTGACTCAGAGTTCTACGTGAGATGAAGAGCCAAAATAGGGAAGAGCCAAAACAGAGCAAGAAAACTATAGACCAATTTCGCTAATGAATACCGATGCACAAATTTTAAATAAGATATTAGCAAAAAGATTATAGCAACTTATCATGAGAATTATACACTTTGATCAGGGAGGACTTATATACCAGAAATGCAGGGTTGGTTCAATATTAGGATAACAGCATAACTGATCATATCAACAACAAAACTAAAAGAAAACATATGATTATCTCAATAGATGGAGAAAAATCTTTTGACAAAATACAACACCCATTCCTACTGAAAGCACTGGAGAACACAGGAAGAAATGGAACCTTCCTTAAAATAACAAGTAGTCTCTGCCTAAAACCATCAGTAAGCATAGCATATAATGGGTTTAAGCCAGATTTATTTCCAATAAGATCAGTGGTGAAACAAGGATGTCCATTATCACTACGGTTATTCAATAGAGAAATAGAAGAGTTAGTTTTAGCAATAAGAGAAAAGGAAGTTGAAGGAATTAGAATAAGCAAAGAAAATCTAAGTTACCACTCTATTTAACTTTAGTTTACTTTTTTTCGCTTTCCAACATTCACTTTCCCAAATTTTTTAATTTCAGATTTTTTCCCTCTCTCTGCCTACACCCACTGTAGGACAGCATGTATTTTGTTTGTCCTTTCTTCCAACCTGCCTTCCCTTCTATCACTCCTCCCTCCTTATTCCTTTCCCTTCTATTTTCCTGTAGGGTAAAATAGATTTCTATACCTCATTCTTGTATAGTTTATTTCCTAGTTGCATGCAAAAACAATGTCTCAAATTCATTTTTAAAGTTTTGAGTTCCACATTCTCTCACTGCTCCTCTCCCCTACTACTCTGATTGAGAAGGCAAGCAATTTGATGTAGGTTATACCTGTGTGATCATGCAAAAGACCTCCATAACAGTCATGTTGTGAAAGATTAACTATATTTCCCTCTATCCTGTCATGCTCTACATTTATTCAATTTTCTTCTTTGACCTGTCCCTCTAGAGAATTGCTTGCTTCTCATTATCCTTTCCCCTTCTATTATCACCCCACTTTTATCTCCTTCCCCCTTGCCTTCCTGTAGGGTAAGATAAACTTCCATACTCAACTGAGTGTGTATGTTATATCACATTCCTCTGATGCCTTAGTGTAGAAGCTGCTAAATCCTGAGTTATCCTGATTGATTTTCCATAGTACTTGAATTGTTTCTTTCTGGTTGCTTGTAATATTTTCTCCTTGACCTGGGAACTCTGGAATTTGCCTACAATATTCCTAGGACTTTTCCTTTGGGGATCTCTTTCATGAGGTGATTGGTGAATTCTTTCATTTCTATTTTACCCTCTGGGTCTAGAATATCAGGGCAGTTTTCCTTGATAATTTCTTGAGAGACAATATCTAGGCTCTTTTTTGATCATGGACTTCAGGATATCCAATATTTTTTGAATTATCTCTCCTGGATCCATTTTCCAGTTATTTTTGCAATGAGATGCTTCACATTGCCTTCTATTTTTCATTTAGTTTGGTTTTGTTTTATAATTTCTTGAATTCTCATAAAGTCAATAGTTTCCATTTACTCCTTTCTAATTTTTAAACAATTATTTTCTTCAGTGAACTTTTGTGCTTCTTTATCCATTTGGCCCATTCTTCTTTTTTAATGCATTCTTCTCCTCATTGGCTTTTTGGTCCTCTTTTGCCATTTGGGTTAATCTAATTTTAAAGATGCTATTTCCTTCAACATTTTAGTAGGTTTCCTTCAGTAAGCTATTGACTTGTTTTTCATAATTTTTTTGCATCACTCTCATTTCCCCTTCCCAATTTTTCCTCTACTTCTCTCACTTGATTTTCAAAATACTTTTGGAGCACTTTCATGGCCTGAAAACAATTCATATATTTCTTAGAGGCATTGGATGCAGGAGCTTTGGCTTTGTTGCCTTTTTCTGGCTGGATTTTTTAATCTTCTTTGTCACCAGTGATGTGAGAAAATATCTCTTCGCTGAGAAAGTAAGAATCTATAGTCTGTTTTCCCCCATTTGCTCATTTTCCCAGCCAATTACTTGACTTTTGAACTTTTTCAAGTGGAAGGCTCCAGTAACAGCCTCCACTTCATCAGTGGCTGCAACTGCCCTGGGTCTGGGGCAAGATGATGCTATGACCTCAGCCAGGTGAGAGACACATTCCACTGACATTTGAAGCTGTCTTCAGAGCTTTTGGATGGAGAAGTCTGCAATCCACAGAAGCCACCTTCAATTCAGTCCCCTAAGGCCTGCTCCTGCTTTGTCCATGCCAGAGTGGCCCACACTGAACTGAGATTCTCTCTCAGACTGATGCAATAGACCCTTCTTTGACCATCCAGATTGTCTTGGGCTGGAAATTTTCTTTATTCCACCATTTCATGACTTCTGCTGCTCCAGAATTTGTTTTACAGGTTTTTGAGGAGTTTAGAGGGAGTTCTAGCCAGTCCCTGCTTCTACTCTTCCATCCTGGCACTATCCTATGTTTTCACTCTTTCTAGATCATATGATATGCTTAGAGAATTCTAGAGAACCAAGGAAAAAATAAACTACTTGAAATAATAAAACAACTTTAGCAAAGTTGCAGAATACAAAATATACCCACATAAATCATCTGCATTTCTATATAACTAACAAAGCCCAACAGCAATACATCAAGAAATCCCATTTAAAGCTATGGTAGATACTATAAAATATCTGGGAGTCTACCTGCCATAGAAACACAGGGACTATATGAACAAAATTATAAAATACTTTTCACACAAATAAAGTGAGATCTAAATAATTGGAAAAAAATATCAGTTGCTCATGAATAGGACAAATTAATATAATAAAAATGATAACTCTAACTAAATTAATTTACTTATTCAGTGACATACCAAACTACCAGAAAATTGTTTCCTAGAGCTAGAATATATAATATGAAAATTCATCTAGAAGAAAAAAGTCCAGAATATCAAGGGAATTAATGAAAAGAAACATTAGGGAAGGTGGTCTACCCATTCCAGATCTCAAGTTATATTATAAAGCAGCAATCATCAAAACCACTTGGTACAGGCTAAGAAATAGAGGCATAGATCAGTGGAATCTGTTTGGTACACAAGACACAGTAGTCAGTGACTGTAGTAATCTACTGTTTGATAAAGCCAAGTATCCCAACTTCTGGGACAATCACTCACTATTTGATAAAAAATACTGGGAAAATTGGACAACAATGTGGCAGAAAACGGGCATAGACCAATGCCTGACATGGTATACCAGAATAAATTCAAAATGGGCACACAATCTAGGTATAAAGGCTGATACTATAAACAAACCAGGGAGCAAAAAATAATTTATTTGTCAGATTTATGGGCAATGGAGGAATTTATGACCAAACAAATGATAGAGAACATTATGAAATGCAAATAGATAACTTTGATTACATCAAATTGAAAAGTTTTGCACACACAGAGTCAATGCAACCAAGATTAGGAGGGAAGCAAAAAACTGGGAAAGAATTCTTACAACTAGTGTCTGTCATAAAGGCCTCATTTTAAAAATATGTAGAGAACTGTCAGATTTACAAGAATACAAGCCATTTGTCAATTTATAAATGGCCAAAGGATATAAACAGGCAGTTTTCAGAGGAAGAAATTAAAGCTATCTATAGTCATATAAAAAAATATTCTAAATCACTGTTATTAGAGAGATGCAAATCAAAACAACTCTGAGGTACCACATCACACCTATAAGATTGGCAAACATGACAGAACAAGAAAATGATATATGCTGGAGAGGATATGGGAGAGTTGGAACACTAATTCATTGTTGGTGGAGCTGTTATCTCATCCAACCATTCTGAAGAGCAATTTGGAAGTGTACCCAAAGGGCAATAAAAATGTGTACACCCTTTGACTCAGAAATATCTCTTCTAAGGCTGTATCACAAAGACATAATAAAAATGGGAAAATGTTTCACAAGTATAAAACTATTTATAACAAGCCTTTTTTTTAAATTAAATTATTTAATTCGTTTTCAGTGCTCTACAATCACATCCCTATATCTTAGAATTTTCCCCTCCTTCCCTCTCCTTCCCTCCTCCTTCTCCACTCCCTCCCTGAGATGGCATATAATTTTATATACCTTCTACACATGCATTTCTGTTAAATACATTTCCACCTTAGTCATGTTGCATAGAAGAATTAAAATGAATGGGAGACATCATAAAACAAAAGAAAACAAAACATAATACAAAAGAAAATGGTATGCTTTACTCTGTGATTGAATTCCATAATTCTTTCTCTGGATGTGTAAGGCATTTTGCCTCAAGAGTTCATTGGGAATTTTTTAAGTCCTTGCATTGCAATGAAGTATTAAGTCTACCAGAAAAATTCCTTGCACACTGTGGTTGTTGCTGTGTACAAAATTCTCCTGGTTCTGCTCCTTTCACTTAGCATCAGTTTATATAAGTCTTTCCAGGCCTCTCTGAAGTCTTCCTGTTCATCATTTCTAATAGTACAATAGTATTCCATTGCATTCACATACCGCAATTTATTCAGCCATTCCCCAAAGAGAGTTGCTATAAATATTTTTGCCCATGTGGGACCCTTTCCCATTTTTATGATCTCTTGGGGATACAGTCCTTTGACCCCTTCTGGGTCAAAGGGTATGCACATTTTTGTAGCCCTTTGGGCATAGTTCCAATTTGCTCTCCAAGATGATTGGATCAGCTCATAGCTCCACCAACAATGAATTAGTGTTCCAACTCTCCCACATCTTCTCCAACATTTATCATCTTCCTGTTTTTTCATGTTAGTCAATCTGATAAGTGTATAGCAGATCTTTTTGTGATGGGCAAGAACTGGAAATTGAGGGGATGCCCATCATTTGTGGAATGTCTGAATAAGTTGTGGTATTTGAATGTAATGGAATACTATTGTGCTATAATAAATGATGAACAGGTGGACTTCAGAAAAACCTGGAAAGACTTACATGAACTGATGCTCAATGAAGTGAGCAGAGCCAGGAGAATATTATACACAGTCAGAGTGTGTGAGACTTGTTTCTGATAGACTTAGCCCTTCCCAGGGTTTAAAACCTTTACAAAGGACGCATTTTGTGAAATGCCATCCACATTCAAAGAAAAAACTATGGAGTCAGGATTCAGAATGAAGCAGATTATTTTCTCCTTTGTTATGATTTGTTTTATTTTTATCGTGGTTTGTCCCATTCATTTTAAATCTTCTAGGCAACATGTCTATTCTGAAAATTTGTTTAATATGAATCTGTTTGTAGAGTCCATATAAGATTGTATGCTGTCTTGGAGAGGGAGGTGAGAGAGAGGGGGAGAACATTTGGAATTTCTGGAAGTGAGGATTGAAAACTGAAAACAAATAAATTAATAAATTTGGTTAAAATAAAGAAACAATCCTCACAGGAACAATAACTAGATAAAACTCTATTTTCTATAACATGACACAATCATTTCTTTGAGTTAGGTGGGAGAGAGCTTTGTGTGTGGGGAGGAATTAACCAGTGTTTTCAGTAATCCAAATATTGTCCCTGGTTCAAAAACATAATTTTCAAATTTAATGATGCATCTGAATTACTGAAGTTCAGAAGTTTGTAACATAAAGAGCAGTGGAGAGACACCTTCTGAATGCAAGGAAGATGTGGGATATTTCCAATAGTGACCTACACTCAAGAAACATCTCATGGAATATACATAAAAAAATGCATATTCACAAAGTTAGATTAGCTTGACCTGTCCCAAAAGTAAGGGATATTAGAAAAGGAGCCTAAATTTTGGCATTCAGGAAATAGTTTGGTTTTTTTTTGATCAATGAAAGGGTTCTAAGATGTTGAGTATATTTATTGAGAACCTATGAGGTTCCTCACAGGATGAGAAGCCATGGATTGAGGGAGTATCTACATTGATAAGACCAAAGAGATTTTAAATATTGAACAATGTGCAAATCATCTACTAAATGCTATGATATCGTAAAGTTGAAACAAATCATTAAATTATTGCCTTCAAGAAGGCTATGGTATAGTAAGGACAATATTGTATTACTAAATAAATAATTTTTAATGACACCACAATGTCAAATCATTCTAAACTTTTTAGAAATACTTCAACCAACCTTATGCTCATCATTTCTACTATCCTAATAATATACTCATGTTCTGTGCATTTACTAATACTTAGATTTCATCTAAACACATCATTTCTTTTCATGATAAATGCTTCTAAATGAGAGCAGAATTCAGCAAAACATCAATCTCTTCATTAATTTAGGCTTCAAGGAAATCTTCCTTTTTCATAGAAATCAAATTGTTCAGAGAAATGATGTAAAGAAAAGTGCTATCTCACTTAGCACTTTAAAAAAAAATAGCAGACTACAATAATATTAGACTAACTCTCTAATAAGTGGAAAATTGTCTTCCAACTAATCTTCCCTTACTTAATATCCTTTTGAGTAAATACTATAAATTGATTCAATTTGAAACCTGTTGCTTAGACAGATATTCAGATTCACAAAGCCCTAAATTTGGGAAACATTCTAGTCTACCTGTTTTCATTAATGAGCAAATGAACCAGTTTCTTCTCAAATTCTTCGAAAGAATTCGTGGATTTCATGGGGTGGGGTGGGGTCGTGATGAACATTTCCTCATGAAATCACCCAGGACATAAATGTTGAATCATGTTGCTTTTTGTTTCTCATCCTAACAATTCAACATCACCTCTTCCAAACTGACATTATCCTTGGTATTGTCATGTACCAAAAGGACATGTTTGTATTTCATGAATTTCAAAGCTGTTATATGAAATTCATTCCTATGACATGGCTATTGCTTGACCTTTCATTGAAGTGCTTTGAAAGAATTGTATTTTATGTAGGGATATTTTTTTTTCATAATGACTTATTTCCTAATATTGTAACAATAACCTGTTTTATGTACTGTTGGATAGGACTGAGTAAAGTACATTAGATCTCCTCATGGATAGATTGTATCTCCTGATCTAGAAGTTTGCTCTCTAAGCAACTATAATTTGGGCCCTGGAAGTTACTTACTGGTTGAGTCCTGATAATAACATTTCCTAGCTTGGTGACCACATACAAGCAATCTAACATCTGAATCTTAGCTTACTTAAAAAAAAAAGGAAAATACTTTAGCTTCCCATATCTCATAGCTGCTACATGGGAAGTGCTATATAAAGATGTATTGAGTGAACATCATTTGCTGTTTTCTGGCCAAATAATTGACTATTGTCAACTGAAAATTCAAAATGACTAACTTTATTACATGAGAGAGAGATGATTCTAATACCCAGAGAAATGAGGGCACAAAGAGAAAACTGGTCCTATACCATATGGGAAAAGGTAGTGTTGATTGACACTTGCCATACCTTTCTCTGATTCATCTCCAACATGTGATGGTGTATAAAAGCATTTATATTATTATATTCATATGAAATGACATCACCAAATCACTACCTTCAGTTTCATTGAAGGGGAGCATGCTATGATAAAGAAGATCCAATTCTGAAAAATCAAAATAGAAAAGATTCAGCTTAAAGGATGACCAGTGAGCTCTCCCATAATTAAGCCCTGAGGGATATCCATAGACCAAGGAAGGGACCGGACTTATAACATTTAAAATATCAATCTAATTCAGAGCAAGTACCTTTGCCCCAAAAGGCAACAAACTCAAAGTACATTTTGGGGCAAATAAATGTAAGGAAGTGAGAATTTCTCTTTCCCTTCCAATTATTCCTTTTAATTTTCTTTGATCTATTCATACATTTATCAGTATATTAAACAACGCATCATTCCTCTTACATGTGGTATATCATTCCTGTCTCTGTGACTTGACAATGATTATCTTCCATACCTAGCAGTTATATTATCCTTTCCTCTGCCTCATAGATTCTCCTGCTTAAAGACACAGCTCAAGCCCACCTCCTCTGTCAAAGTGGTAATACAGATCCCTCCACTGATTAGTCCTTTATGTCCTTACTGTCTCATATTTAGCTACCTTGTAGTCATTTCTATTTATTCTTCATTGTATTCTTTCTAGATTTATGTACTTGTCTTTCCAATAAGAAGGTAAGTTACTTGAGAGCAGAAATCACGTCACCCTTTGAATTTGTATTCCCAGAGCCTGGCACTAAACTTGGAACATAATAGGCACCTAATCAATATTTATTGATTATTTGACTTTAAGCATTACTCTAGAGACTGGGGAGAAAAAAGTTTTATAAAGAATGGTCCTTATTTTCTTTTCTATCACTTCTTGTTTTCATATTAGATCTCCTCAGAATAATGTCCAGATAATATGAAAAAAATAGCAAAGCTCCCCAGAGCTCCCCATGACTGTTTAGAAATTTTAATAACTCTTATGGTCATTTGCCAGGCCTAGAGGTCTGTGGGCTACCCGAGTCTTCTTACCTCACCTCCCGAGGTCTTCGGTTGGCCAAACCGGATGCTTGTATGAGAGAAAGGACCTTCCAGAGTCGAACAAGGGTTGAGCTTTATTTCAGGGTCTAGTTACAAGTGCAGGGGATTTCTTCCTTAGGAGGGATAGAAGAATCTCCCAAGGAGGCAAAGATCTTACAATAAGATTGGAAGTAGAAGTACAAGCGGGGAGAGAGGGGGAGGGGAGAGAAGGAGAAGAGGAAAAGCGGAGCCTTGTGTCCTCTTTGGCTCCTCACGTGCTAAGAGAGCTTTCAGGCTTCCCTGATCCTACTTAACTCTCCAGTTGCATAGTTTGCATCTAAATACCATGCTGTTAGATAACAATAGTGTGCCCAGATCCGGGACAATCTCGAGGGCAGGAAGATCTCTCTCCCATCACGTTTCTCACGGGAAGAGGCGGAAATACACGAGATAGCTCGGTTCACCTCGATTCCCAGCCGTTTCCTGGGGGGGTCTCGTGAGAGCTCTAAGATTTAGAAGTTCCCACCTTTACCCGCCCGAGACTGTCCACACGGAATTGAGCTTCCAACCCCAACAGTCATTAGCTACAGTTGTTGGTTCAAGAAGCTTTGAACCCTTGTTAATTTTATGAAAGATGAACTTTTAAGCATTGAGGTACAGTCTAATGTTATACGTAGTGTGGCCAATTCATTGGTTTATGAGATATCTGATAATTTTGTTTCTGAGAGCTTCCTTTCATTTAACATCATCAGGCAGAAGTGGAAAAATTTTTTTTCATTCTTTTCTACCCATAAATTCGTATACTTCCAGTCTTTGCTGCCTGAAATTGGTTTACTAGAATGTCTCTCTTCACGATGTATGAAGTAGAAAGGATAAAAGAGCCCATTTCTGTATCAAATAACTAATCCCAGAATGTAGCGTTCTCTCTTTATGATTAAGTACAGATTTCCCATTAAAAAGAAAATCCTTCCTTTCAAAATGTTGAATAGGATAATACTTTAAAAATAATTTCACCTGGTTGAATTTAGGGTCCTGAGTAATGTACACCCCAAGAATATTCTTTGTGTCTATAGAATTTTCATTTTATAAGAGATGTGATATATTTTTCCTGAACTTCAGTCTTTGTCTCTGGGTATTTTTTTCTGCCATATTAGAGGTAT
Source organism: Notamacropus eugenii (assembly GCF_028372415.1). Classification (NCBI taxonomy): domain Eukaryota; kingdom Metazoa; phylum Chordata; class Mammalia; order Diprotodontia; family Macropodidae; genus Notamacropus; species Notamacropus eugenii. The sequence continues at coordinate 227,305,236 of NC_092873.1, read as the reverse complement.
TTAGGTACTGGTAATAATAGAAATCTTGACAAGACTGCTCCTTCCAATCAGTCATATTTAAATGATCTATATATTTTCCACAAAAATAAATTTATTATTTCATTACTTTAACCAACTTGTGATGAAGAAATGCTCTAGTGATGTAGATTTGTCGCTGTTCTTTGACTTGTAATTATTTTTAAAAGCAAATAGGCTAAATTAATTGTTTTAGGTCACAACCAATTTATGCAAAATTAAGTATTTAGCTGATCTGCTGTACTACAAAAATTGAGCCTTACTTGATACCTTATGGTGCCTCTCACCTGAAAAGTTTTGACCAGTGAAAGAAGGATTCATTATTATTGACATAAGTTCACTATCTTATTGTTTAATGAACCTCAATAATTTCCCAGTCTCTTCTTTTCATGCGCAAGATGTCTTTCTTGTCTATATAGATCTCTCCAAAATTTTGCACTTCATTAGCTTTGAAGCCACTGTTTGGTGGAAAGACATTTAAAAGACAAAATTAAATTTGTGGTTGGATAGATTTAAGACATTTTCTTCTATTGCCTCTTACTGTACTCTAATTTTAAAACAAAAGATCACAACAACAATGGGACTTCCCACATTCTAGCATATGCAACAAACCGACTGATATCATAGGATGATAGCTGGAAATAATTTAGGATGCTATCTTGTTCAAACTCATCACTTTACAGATGAGGAACCTGAGAGTCAGAGACGTTAGATTTCTCAATGTCACATAGTTAGTGTCTGAAGCAAGGATTTTGGTCACAAGTATTCCTGACTTCAAGTTCAATGCTTCCTGTTCCCTATGAGAAAGGCATCAAACTCACAGAACCACAAAACTCCAGAGGGAAGTCTGAAGCAGGTTAAAATTCAATTGAGAAATGTTTAACATAATAAAAATACTATCTATCTATACATAAATACATATATATATATAATATTATAATTTGTGGTTTTCTAAGTTAAAATGTAGCTGCAAAGATCTGTTTCTATTGGAGCTGAACCCCACTGTATTATACATTGCCACCTTGAATTCTTTTGTGATGGATCAGATCTAGCACCAACCTTTACCTCCTGTATGATGCTTAGGCTAGCTATCTGAGACAATGAACCAATAAACTCAGACATGTGGTTTCCTCTGCTTTGGATCCTCTCTGGTCTGAACACAGACCATTAAGAAATCAGTTTTCTGTCTCTTTATTTCTAATAACTTGACATATTAAAGAAAATGAAATATATTGAGTGAATGCCTGCCTGTCTCCCTTGCTCCCTTTCTTTTTCAATTTCTTCTATAAAAGGGGAAAAAATGAAAGCCCAATAAATATAGCAGAGGGAATGAAGCTTGTGTTGTTGCTACACTGCACATATTCTTATAGCCTTCTAAATCGTAAAATGTTAACAGCAAAACTAAATCTTGACATGTTGATAGCTAAAACCATACTGCAATATGGCACATCAATTGCCTGTTATGTTTTTGAGGACCAAAAAATATTCTCCTCTGTGCCATTAACATAAATCAAACTGGTTAAATCACTTTAATACTCCAGGTGCCTTGTTTTTCTTTTTTCCTTTTCTTTTTTCTTTTTTTTTTTTCAGATGGCACAATAGTTGATGTCAGATTGGGAGGGAGAAAGGGATTTCAGATAGACTATAGCTTTGCTATGAGGTTATGCACACAAATCAAACTCAATAAGCTTGTCAGATGAACATTTCACATTAAGCAAAATAATAACCTGTCATATGACTTTAAACAGTTTCTTTTCCCCATGTTTCAGAAGAGCAATCCAGGGCTGTAAGCACCACAGCTGCATTTTTTTTTTTTAAAGAACAGATAGCTTTTAACGGTTTCCATCATCCTATGTGTCACCAGATGTGAGTTTTAACACTGCTTCAAGCAAAGGAATGTACACATTTGTACTTTGGAAACTTTAGTAATTTGTAATTCAGAATTTCAGAAATGTGTTATAGACTGATTTAAAGGCAAAAACCCCCCAAAAAACAAACTCCAGTATTTAATTCTTAGAAAAATGCTTAAAGTAATATTTTAATCCAATAGGCAGATATAAATTTAAAAATTTTAATATAATTTAATTTTGAAAAGCACATACTAACATACACCCTTCCCCCTCTCACATATACCATACCCATCTGATTTTTTTTCTGTTTTTGATGTTTGGAATGCTGAACTTGGAAACTGTAGCAAACAACACCAAGACCTCATGATCCTCTCCATAAAGCACGTAGTGCTATTGGGTTTTTGTTGTTTTTAAACCCACCCTCTATAAGGAATACTTTAATCTCTAAATATGCCCACGACCCATGTTTAAAAAGTTTCATTTTGAGAATCAGTAAAACACCCGCAAATATCAGGAATGCATCCAGATCAGACTTTTATTTTTCATGAGATCTATGGCTTCATTTTTCGTGCTATTTCAGATCACTAAAATTATAATTGATGTTAACCAAGGGACTGACTAGTGTTTCTCTTTCTGCCTGGTATTCATTCTTCAATTTAATTTCTACTACATTATTATTCCATAATAATACTTATTTTGATATATAACGTTTACTGGCTTGTTGAAGCATACTGCTGATGAAGCTGAGAGTTTACTCCACCATTTCCCCTCAGTCACATGCAAAAATGGTCATGCTCTTGATCTCATCATCATCCAAAAATATACCATCTCCACATTCAAGATTTCTGAATTTTCCTCAACTGACCATAATCTATTGGGATTTTACCTCTTCTGTCTTCCTTTACAAAATCCCAATGTTACTCTGAACGAAGACCTCTAATCCCTTGGTCCCACAATTCTCCACCAAGCCATATCTCCTCTGCTAACCATGCTCTCTTTTTTCCATTATATTGACCCCTTTTGTGAACTAATTAAACTCTACTTTGTCCTCGGTTGAATTTTTACCCACTTAATCGTATTCCCAATTATGCACCAACATATTCTAGTCTTGGATCACTCCAACTTTTCACTGCCTTTATTCCTACTCATATGCTGCTGAAAAGAGAGAATCACACAACTATTCTGAATTCACTATAAATTTTATTTCACAACCTCAGTTGAACACTCACTATTGCTAGGTAAGCCTACTCCACCTTCCTTATCAACTCACTGTTCCTCTCTACGCATTGGCTTGTCTAAACTTTTTCATGCTTCCTCAAATTTCTCCTTCCCCTCTCAGTTAAAATCCTTGACATATATTATAGAAAAAAGAAGTTAGGGCCTTTCACTGAGAGGTTCCTCTTCTCTCTTGTTCCTCATCTATTGCTGAGATGCCTTCTGTCACTTTCTCTTCCTTTACCCCATATCATATCAAGAAGTTGGACATACTACTTACCAAGGCTAATCCTTCCACCTATTCAAATAATCCCATTTCATCCCATCTCCTCAAACAGAACCTTCTACCAACCTCACTCTATCATCTATTTTCAATGTCTATTGAAAGTCATATCTATTGACTCATTCCCTACATGCCTATAAACAAACATATCCATTTCTTCCCCATCCAGAATAAAAAATATTACTTAATCTATCTCTGCTATCCCCCTATATCTTTGCTGCCATTTGGAGTTAAATTCTTCAAAAAGAACAACTGCAATGGATGTCCCTGCTTTCTCATTTCACAATCTCTTCTTAACTTTTCACAATGTGGCTTCTGATCATATCATTCTACCAAAAACGAATTCTCCAAAGTTACCAGTGGTCTCTGCATTGGTAAAATCCTCATTCTTGATTTCTTTCCTGTCACTGCACTACTGATTAGCCTTTCCTACTTTATGCTCTTCTAAATGTTTTGGACATTAATATCTCATGGATCTCCTTCCTATCTGACCTTTACTGCCTCCATTATTGGATCCTCATTCAGATCATGCTGTCTAACCAGAGGTGCCACTAAGGGTTCTTTCCTAGTCACTCATTCCTTCTCCCTCTACAATGCTTTATTTGGTGGTATCATCAGCTTCCAAGAATCTAATTATTCTCTTTATGATAAGGATTCTCAAGTCTATTTTTCCTGAACCCACCTCCATGCTAAGGTCCATCTCACAAGTCCAACTATTTGTCTCCCCACTCCAATCTTCCTCATCCTACTGCCTTCCCTATTACTGTAGAGGACAATACTATCTCCCAGTTCCTCAGACATGCAATGTAAGAGTCCTCTTGCACTCCTTACTATCACTTGCCTCCTACATCTATTCTGTTCTCAAGGCTTCTTATTTCACCTTTTCAACAATCTCCAGTCACCTTTAGAATCTCTCAAATAATCCCCTTCTGTCCTGTGACACTGCTGCCACTCTGGTGCAGGCCCTCATCACCTCACACCTTTATTACTGTAATGGCTTGTAGGTGGGTTTGCCAGACTTAAGTCTGTCCTCACTCCATCCTCAACTCAGTCATTGAATTGATTTTCCTAAAGGGAAGGTCTGACCATATCCTTGCTCAATAAACTGCAGTGGCTCCCTATCATCGCCTCCAGGATCAAATACAAAATACATTCTTTAGCATTCAAAGCCAATCATAACCTAGCCTCCTACTACCTTTCAGTCTTCATATACCTTATTCCTCACTATATATTCATTGATCTGGTGAAATTGAACTTCTGGCTATTTTTCAAATATAACACTTCATTTTTCTGCTCTGAACATTTTCTCTGAATATTCACAATTCATGGAACTCTTCCTTCTCATCTGCCTATTGATTTGTCTGGTTTCTTTTAAATTCCAGTGTAAATCTCATATTTTATTGGAAGCCTTTTCTAACCCCTTCTAATTCGAGTGCCTTCTTTTGTTACTTTTTCCTATTTATCTTGTATGTAGCTTGCTTTGTTCATATTTCCTCACACATTTTCTCATCCATTAGACTGTAAGTCCCCTGAAAGCAAAGACTATCTTTTGCTTTTTTTATCCCTAGGACTTAGCACAGTGCCAATGACATAGCAAACACTTAATAAATGTTTATTGCTTGATTGATATTCATTGGTACAGCAGATGTAGTCTGAGTTCAAATAAATCTAGAGGAGAACCTAGAAGACAAATATCAGTAGATATTTCCTTTTCTGCTAACCAATGCAAAACAAAACAAAAATAATTATTCCAGGCCCAATCAGGGCAAATCATTAAAACCTTAAAGTACTCAAATATATTTATATTTGTACTATTTGAAGTTCCAGTTATATAAAAAATATGATAATTGGTTCCATCCCAATGGAAATATGCAGTGTAAATTTGAATAATGGGACTTCAGCAGATTTGTTATTTATGCTAATTGAGATTTAGATGTAGCTGATCATTGTAACACTCTTTTCTATTTATTCCACCAGAAAAAAAGAAAACTCATCTTTTTAGTACCCACTTCAATTGCTATATTAAAGTTTTGAATTAACTTAACCTTAAAACAAGTTTACAATTCCATTAAAATATCTAGAATTTTCTGACAAATGTTCTACAAAAAATTCTACAATGTTCTAGGCATTGGATTGGACAGTACACTTATAAACAATACAAATGAAATAGTTCTTTCCCTCAAGGAGTTTATATTTCATACCAGGAAACAAGGTTAATCCATATGTCTGACAAAATAAGTATATGTAAAAAAGTACCATGAAGTAAAGAGTCAATACTAGGGAGGAAGCTGATATTTGAGCAGATCTTTGAAAGATACTAAGGAATCCAAGAGGCAGAGATAAATAGTGTATTCCATAGGTAAAATAACATGAAAACAGAAGATGATGTGATATGTATAAGGAGCAGAAAGAAAGCCAATTTGGCTGAAATCAAGAGTATCTGGAGAGAAATAATGTATACTCATCCTGAAAAGATAGACTTGTGTCAGGTTGTAATGAATCAAAACAGTCAAAGAGGGGAGTTTTCATTAAATTCTGTAAGTAATAGAGAGCAACTGGAGCTTATTAAGCAATGGGATGCCATTGTCAGTTCTATGCTTTAGGAAAATCATATTGGTGGTTATATTGAAGATGAATTGTAATGCAGAGAGGAAAGAAGAGCGATTACAATATGTAAAAGATGATTAAGACTTAAGTTAGGGTTTCAACTTTATTTTTTTTTTTGCTATTTTCTGTTTATTTCTTTATTTTTAGTTTTAGATAGATTTCTATGCCCCATTACCTATATTTCTTATTTCCCAGTTGTTTGCAAAAACAATTCTCGACATTCATTCCTAATACTTTGAATTCCCACTTCTCTCCCTTTCTCCTTCCCCACCCACCCCCACTGAGAAGGCAAGTAATTCAGTATAGGTTATATATGTGTAGTCTTGCAAAAGACTTCTATAATAGTCATATTGTGTAAGACTAACTATATTTCCCTCCATCCTATTTGTCCCCCATTTATTCTATTCTCTCTTTTGACCTTGTCCCTCCTCAAAAGTGTTTACTTCTGATTACTCCATTCTTCCATTTGACCTCTCTTCTGTCATTCCCCCACCCCACTTGTCCCCTTGTCCCCTACCTTTCTGTAGTGCAAGATATACTTTCATATCAAACTGAGCAAACAGATCACTTAACCCAAATGTGAAGAGAGTAAACTTCCCTTTTTCTCTCTCACCTCCTCCTTTTTCTTCTACACTGGCAAAGCTTTTTCTTGCCTCTTTTATGAGTGATAATTTGACAAATTCCATTTCTCCCTTTCTCCTCCCAATATATTCCTCTTTCACCCCTCAATTTTATTTTTTTAGGTATCATCCTTCTTATTCAACTCACCCCTATGCTCTCTCCGTGTGTGTGTGTGTGTGTGTGTGTGTGTGTGTGTGTGTGTGTGTGTAATCCCTTCAACTACTCAAATACTGAGAAAAGTCTCAAGAGTTACAAATATTATTTTTCCATGTAGGAATGTAAGCAGCTCAACTTTAGAAAGTCTTTTATGAATTATCTTCCCTGTTTGCCTTTTCATGTTTTTCTTGCTTCTTGAGTTTGAAAGTCAAATTTTCTATTCAATTCTGGTCTTTTCATCAAGAATGTTTAAAAGTCCTCTATTTCTTTGAATGACTATTTTCTCCCTGAAGTATTATAGTCAGTTTTTCTGGGTTATGATGTCAACTTTATGAACACAGAGAGGGGACAGCCAGATTCTTTTGTTGTGGAGACAAAAATCAATAAACCTTGGCAATATATTAGATATTTGTGCAGAGGGAGAATGAGAAACCAAGAATGACTCCAAGGTTGTGAACTTGTGCTCCGTGAAGGGTGGTGATTTCCTTTGCAAAAATTAGAAAGTTTGGAAGAAAGATGAATTTTTAGAGAAAAATGATGTGTTTTATCTAGAAATATTGAATCAGAGATGTCTTTGGGATATCCAGTTTGAAATATCCATGTAAAAATTAGTAATATGATCCTGGGTCTCAGGAGTGAAACTAATTCTAGACATGTAGATATGGAAGTTACATGCACAGATATAATAATTGAATGCATGGTTGCTGATATGATCACCAAGGGAGAGGAGTGATCACATAACTCAGCCTTAGAATACATGGAGTAGATGATGGGGCATGGAAAATAATCCAGCAAAGTATACTGAAAAGCAACAATCCAATGTGTAGGAGGACCAAAAGAGCAGGGTTTTATGAAAACTTAGAGTCCCTAGAAAGAATGGGTGGCAAACCGTATTAGAGAGGTCAAAAGAAAGGAGCAAGGAGACATTTTGTTTGACAATTTCAATGACTGTCGAACTTTAAAAGTTTTTAGTTGAATCACAAAATCACAAACTGTAAAGGGTTAAGAAATTGTGAGTGGAGAGAAAGTTGGAGGCAACAATTGTATAAAGCATTTCCTAGGAGTTTGGCTGTGAAACAAAGGTAAAATATATTATAGATAGGAAGAGATCATGGTATGGTCAAGTGAAAGATCTTTGATTTTAAAGGATTGAGAGAACTGACCACATTCATACCTAGAATCCAATGAACCAGTAGTAGGTAGTGCAGGAGAAAAGTACCATGAAATCAGTATGAGATCGTGAAATGTTGTTTGCCTTATTCCTTGTTTATTTTTCTAGTCTTCAGAGAAGCCTACCTCTTGTCTTAGTGACATTTGGGAGCCAATGAAGCTTTATGAGCTGATGAGTAACTGTGCTTTACTATTTTCAGTTTGCCAGCTATATAAAACACAGTCATTCAGGAACTGATGGGCATGCCTGCAATTTCCAATTCTTAGCCAGAAGGTGGAATATCTTGAAAGGGCAGTTTCTATTTGTACTAAAGAAAGACACATGCTATTGAGAAGAAAATAAAATATAAAATTTAACATGAGCAACAATAACTAGTAAGAATACAAGGACATCTTAGAGAAGTCATAGATGACTTTTTTGGAATATATGATCATAAAAAATTAAGGAAGGGGATTAGCCCACTAATTTGTGTGTGCACAAGTGAAGAAATAAATTGAACTTTCTCTTACGGAAGAAACTCAATTTCCCACTGAAGACAAGTTTTAGTGTCTCAGGGAGCCATACCAGCTTGATAACACTGTTTAAGGTGACAAGCTGAATAAGTTTGCCTGTTATATTTTGTAATTTTGCAATAATTTGTGGAACTCTTATGAATCTGACTTTTTATCCTTCCTTTTAAGGTCTGGTTTCAAAAGAAGTGTCTACAGGAAGCACGTGCAGAAACCTTATAGTGACCTCTGGTAGCTTTGTCACCACAGACCACACAACAGTGCTGCTGAAGCAGCTCAAAGTCCTTATGTATGGGCTTGGAAAGGATATCACTTAGGTGAAGATCTAGTCAAGTGTGAGGAATACAAAACACCCTGATGACACGTAGATTTCAACCTTGGAAAGGAAAGTTCTGAGGAGGTAATAACTTCTACCAGAAGCTCTCCATAATCTGCAACCATAGCAAGCAGGATCATAGCAAATAATAGATAGAATCTGGGTTGATAATGGTGATATGAGACAGGTCGAGAGAAGAGTTAAGGGATTACTGAAGAACTCTATTCAACAAGTAATGAATATATTGATAGATTTCTTTGTAATGCTTAATGTGTTGTGTAAATGTTAGTATTATTATAACTCTAAAATATCTATAAATACATGAATAGATAAAGGCATCTATATCTTGATATATATCATGAATAGATAAGGGTATCTATATCTTGATATATATATCAAGAGTGGTTAATCAATATATAATGATACATTTACCATAATATATAAACATATTCACAAATGCATGGGCATGCAGATGGTCAATAAGCATTTATTAAGTTCTCACTGTATGTGAAGTAATTTAGATGAGGTACAATCACAATAATTCTATAATACTTGTCCTTGTTCCTGTGAAAGGACAAAACATAAGGTGAAGAAAGTTTGAACCCTGCAGCAATATTCCCTGGATGTTGTATATTAAATGTTTATTGATTTACCTTTCAACGATGTTTAAGAACTACTTGATACAATATGATCATTTTATTTTAAAGAAAAACTTTCAAACTCCATCCAATATCATATTTTTAAAAAGATTTCAAACACTTTCCCTCAGTGATACATCATTAATCTTCAGGTGTAAAAATGATCCTGCAGTTTTTTTGTAAAGCAGTAAAAACAGTCCTGATTTGTTCCATGTCAGGTTAGAGATTTTGAAAATCAAATAAGCCTACATTAATCACCTCAGCAACTATAAGATGCAGAGACTCTCAACATGAGCATGACCATAGCATAGAAAAAAATAAATAAATAAAACAAACAGATTCATAGGAGGCATCTTGGAAAGTAGCCAAATGTAAAAAAAAATGTTCTTTGCTCTATCCCAAGAGACACTCAATTATAGCTTATAAACCACAAAGCTGAAGATAAGAAACTTTAAGTCACTGACATATCAGAATCAGCAAGAAAATATGACACTGTGCATCAAAATAATTCAATCTATGTGAAGACTTGATTACTCTCTGCAGCCATCCTGTTTGATAAAGCTTTGAGTAAGCAGCAGCATGCTTTAGGCTATTAGAATGCTGTGCCAGATTTGCCAACTGAACAGGAGAGCAGGAGAAAGAGCTATGCACATTTTTAGATTTACAAGAAAAAATCATCTTTGGAATAAACTCTAGAGACTCTGTGTGATACACAGAAATTCACCATGTGAATTTCCTTTGTGTTTGTTTTGGTTTGCTTTCAAATAATGAGTCTTCTCTTCTTCCTATCTTGAAAAAGCAGTGCATTCTTCCTTCTGGACTTAACCAGAGGCCTGGTGCTTTGACAGATTTTTATCTTTTAGATAATACATCCCTATCATTAAAACAAAGAGGTCTTAAGGTCCACCTCTTCTCACAAGCTTTAGTTAACAAACAATTCTCCCCCAATTTGGAGACAAGGATCTATATAAAGAAAACATATATTCACAGATATAGACATATGACAAATATGTATGTGATATATACACACACATTAATATGTTAGCATGGTAACAAGTGATTATATTTGAATATGCTATCTATAGGGGTCTCATTATTTTATTTAATGTCGGATCACAATAAACCAATTAATCAACCAAAAACCTTTTATTAAATGCTCACTATGTGTCAAGTACTGCGATAGCCTATGGGCATCCAAACACAAAAACAAAATAATCCCTTCCTTCAAGGCATTTGTAGTTTATAAAGGGAGACAACATGTACACATATAACTATATGAAAATAAGTATATATAAAAATTCATCAAGTAAATACAAAACATTTTGGAGCAAAGTAATATTGGGTGAGTTCAGTTCTTGATAGTTTTGCAGTTTGCTTGTGTATGTATGCATGTATATGTGTTTGTTGTGGTCCTTCATTCTCGAAGAGAACCAAAATGACATCACCATGATAAAGTGAAATTTCAGTGTGTCCAACTGTGGCTGATCAGACTAATACAAACTCGTAATGCTGTACCACAAGCTGGGCACAGATAGTCCATGTGAACATCTGGGGTAGATACTTCAAATTTGGGCATCCTACATTTTCTTTGTGCTATCTCAATTCTGCTTTGCTCATAGAGCACATGTATGTATACATGCATTGTATATGTGTGTGCCTGACTGAACTCATCCAGTATTATCTTGCACAAAAGTGTCTTGTATTTATTTAGTATATTTTTTACATATCTTATTTTCATATAGTTATATATGTACATGTTGTCTCCCCTCATAAAATGTAAGTGTCTTTAAGGAAGAGATTATTTAATTTTGGTCCTTGTGTCCCCACTATCAGTACCTGACACACAGTAGGCACTTAATAAATGTTTGTTGTTTAATTGCTTTATTGTAATTTAGAAGCAAATAAAACCATGAAGCCATTGTACATACCATATATAAAATCTGACAAGTTGGCAGCATATACTAGCATACAATGCACATCATCAGTATATAATACATTCTTGTTGTAGTGAGTGAACACATCAAATAACTTAATCTCATCTTTCAAAAGTCACTGTGTTTGTATTCATTTCATTTTTCAGGCTAAATAAGACCAATTTCTTCAAGTAATTCTCCTGACTTGGAAATAACAATGCCTTTGACTATCCTCAACCTCTTCTGGAAACTCTAGTTTATCCATGTTCTTCTTAAACTATGACACCTAAAGTTTAACACAACATTCCAGACAAGATCTAGGAGCAATGGGACTATTTATTTCTTATTCCTTTCTGATTTTAGCTTAATTCTGTATTAGCTTTTGTTTTTCCATGCCCATATCTTTAAATATTTTCAACCGAAGAATGGTTTTTACTTTGATAACTTAATTAGTTCATCATTTTTCTTGGAAATAGGGGCTTTATCAGAGACACAGAACAGAAAATCTGTCAATTAACCTCTTCCTTTCTAATATAAATTTTGATTATTTATTTTACAATGCACATATATATCAAAACAAACACACACATTTATATGAATGTATGTGTGTATGCTGTGTGTGTGCCTGTGTGTGACAATTGTCTCTATGTATTGCCCTGATACTGTCAATCCCTTATTTGGTCATGAACTCTTTTCCTGTCCAGAGGTCTACAAGGTTTACCTATTTGCTTATGATGTGACCTCATATTTAACTCATTTATACAATTAGAATATACATATTTGTAAATGGTGTGAAGTGTTCATTTAAATTCACTTATTTCCAGACTGTTATCCATCATTCTAAATAGTTTTGACTAGATGATGGGTCTTTACCTCCAACAGTAAGGTCTTTGAATTTATCAAACACTAGGTTACTAGGTGTGTTTGCCTTGGGATATTGTATAACTGTACAATCTCACTAATCCCTTGCTTACCATAGGCAACAACCCCCTTAGTATTTCTATATGGGGAAGTATATCAGTAAGCACCCTGACATACATGGGGGGGTCTACTATCACAGGTTCTTTGATCTGCTTTCTAAAAGGAAAGGCAACTTTTGAGGGGTTGACAATTTCCTTTAATGAAATACATATATCATTTACTTAGTTCAGCAAATCAACAAACAACCCTTCCAAACTGTCTGACATAAGCAATACATATATCACAAATCAATAAACAAGTCCAACTGTCTGACCATATTTGCCAGAAAGGGAAGCACCAACATCTGGGTTTTCAAAGTTGAGGGCTCCTTAGTGACTTCCCATAGTCTCATCTGGCACACAGAACTTCTTCCAAAGACTAAGCCCCAAAGTAAATCCTCACATTCAGAGTATTTACACCTTTTCTTTCTTTTTTTATTTTAGAACCAGAGGGTATTGCTAACCTTAAGAATCAGTGCCCCATTATCAAAAGGTGTGGGGCTTCCTATAAATCTTCATTAATCAAACACCCCTCAACAGACAGGCCCGCTCATGAATGTGGAAGATCTTTAATCACATTAACAATACAAACACATATTGCTGTTTCTAGTTAAAGAAACTCTTGTTTCTGTACTTTACTCCTAGCAAAGACTCTTGGTTGATAAAGGCAAGACTCCATCAGAGGCATTATACTAAAACAAAAACAGCAAAAGATGCAATTTTTCTTGCCCTTACAGGAGGCAATATGTAAATGCTAATAATTCACATTTAGTAGACTTAACATTTTCAAATTTATTTCTTCAGAGCAGGCCCATAAATAGATTATATGTTATTGTTTTCAATATCTGTAAAGCACACCACAATCACACACTGATTACAGTACTGTGACCGCATTAAGTTATGTATTGTCTCCCACATTGCAGTTTGCAACTACAACACACTTCTACATCTTGTAAGACTTTCTCATTCATGGCCCCACATAAGTTTGCCATAGGATGTCCACACAACATTCAATGGCTTCCATATTTTCTTGACATTTTATGAATACCAATTGAACATGTGAACTATCATCAGTTATTGCTTGCTCTCACTACATGACCAAGTCAATTTTTTTCCTGATCATACTTAATTTAAATTCAGCTTTAACACTGTTTTGTGTAATCCCTTTTTGCCATTTGTTGTGGCCTACTCATCCTGGGCATACATTTTTTTCATTGCTATTTGGGTAATCTACAACTTCAATTTTTCAGAGATCTAAAAGCTCCAACAATAATAGTCATACAGTATCATGAAAAAAAAAAAATTCACCAGGGACTATCTCTGAATCTAGATCTTTGGTAATAAAGAAACTTTTCATTTTTCACCTTCATTCTAACAAAAACCACCACAAGGAGAAATATCCAAAAAAGGAATAAAAAGAACTATTGTGACTCTGTCTGTGATTGAAAGCACTGATCTTCACTTATCAATGTAGACAAGCCTTACTTGCCACTTCTCTTAAATATTTCCTTCCTCCAGACATATCAGCTTTGTTATTTTCAAGCAAGATAGTTTATACCAAAGGTATTTTGGCACATGGGTTTGCCCTGTCACATCTTTTTAAAACCTTTCTCACAAAGATAAGAGACATGCTGCATAAAAAGTAAAACATTCAAAACTGAACACACAGGGAATGTATTTTTTTTTAAATGTATGATTAATTTATAAAATTCACCACAGCCAGAAAACATTGGAGCAAGTGGCTAAGCATTTTAAGCAGATTATATATTTATAAGAAACAGAATAGCTTTTTAAGGTTATTTTTAGAAAAGAAAATGAAATATATATTCATATATATCAGTGCAAAAGCTGACCCCCAACTGATCTAAAAAGTAATTTCTTTTTAAATTAGATAGAATTTTATTATTTTTGCAAAATGATCTCAAAATGTTTTATATGGCATGAATTTTATTGTTTTCCTTTTATCTATTAATTATAAAACTATTCAGAATAAGGTTTAATTGTCTGTTCGATACCATTGTCATAATCGACAACAGGACCATCACTCACTGTACTATTCTTTATTTTCTAACTTGTTTCTTTTTAAATTATTAATTTATTTGTTTTCAGTTTTCTACAATCACTTCCATAAGTCTTAGATTTTCTCCCCCTCTTCCTGCCCCCCAGGAGGCATGCAATCTTATATGGGTTTTACATATACATTCTTATTAAACACATTTTTAAATTAGTCATGTTTCATAGAAGAATGAAAATGAATAGGAGAAACCATGAGAAAAAACAAACCAAAACAAAACATAACAAAAGAGAAAATATTCTGCTTCATTCTGCATTGCAATTCCATAGTTGCTTCTCTGGATGTGGATGGCATTTTGCCTTGAGTCCTTTGGAAATGTTTTAGGTCCTTGCATTGCTATGAAGGGCTAAGACCACCAGAAAAATTCCTGAATGTGTACAATGTTCTCCTCGTTCTGCTCCTTTCACTCAGCATCAGTTCATACAAGTCCTCCCAGGCCTCTCTGAAGTCTTCCTGTTAATCATTTCTTATAGCACAATAGTATTCCATTACATTCACATACCACAACTTGTTCAGTCATTCCTCAATTGATGGACATCCCCTCCATTTCCAGTTCTTGACCACCACAAAGAGAGCTGCTATAAATATTTTTGTACCTGTGGGTCCCTTTCCAATTTTTATGATCTCTTTGGGATATAGTTCTAGGAGCAATATTGCTGGGTCAAAGGGTATGCACATTTTTGTAGCCCTTTGGGTATAGTTTCAAATTGCTCTCCAGAATGGTTGGGTTAGCTCACAGCTCCCCCAACAATGAATTAATGTTCCAACTCTCCCACATCTTCTCCATCACTATGCTATTCTTGACAATTCATTAAAGAGTGTGTAAAATGGAATTTTTAGTAGAATGAATTATAATCAAATGGCTTTGTTTAATTTTAATATAGGGAAATCATGGGAGATGATCAAATTACCTCTCTTTTTCTCCTTAGTAATATATAATACATTCTCATGCATGTCATATATATATATGTATGTATGATGTGTATATATATGTATATAATATGTACATACATATAATATAATTCACACACAAAAAATAATGACTATATGCCAATGATGGCATTCTGGTTCTATCTATTTTCATCCCTTTCCTCATATACAGATTCACTGGAAAATATAAAACAGATTGAAAGAAATTTTGAAGCCACTAAATGCTGATGAGACCAGAAATGTTTTAAATTAGAATGTGATGTGTAAATGAAATCTTGAGGGAAACCAAGGATTTCACAGTGTAGAAGGAGGAAGGGCATTTCAAGGAAGGACAATAGCCAATCAAAAAGCATTCTGATCAAAATGGAGAATCATTGGATTTCATAGTGAGTATGGGAAGGGGGAACTTAACATCATCAACCCTGTGATTTTAGGAATATAACTTTGATAACTATGTGGAACAGAATAAGAAGAGATTTCACTTAAAGGATCCAAATAGGAAGTTATTGTAATAGTTCATGGGACAAGTGAAGACAGCTTGAGCTAGAGTGGTAACCCTGTATGTGTAGAGAAAGAGTTGGATAAGAAAGGTGATGATGAAAGTATAAATGGAATTATTTGGTAACTGATTTCATATACAAGCATAAGAAGCTGAAGTACACATGAAAGTTGTATACCTGGGTAACTGGAAGTTGGCTGCGCTCTCTATAGAAATAGTAAGTTCAGAAGAGAGGTTAGTTTCGAAAGAAAGATAATGAGTTGTATTTTGATTGGTGAGTTGGAAATGCCTATTGCCTTTTACTTTGAAATGTCCAGTAAGTAGTTGGTATTGTGGGAAAGAAAGTAAGGGGAGAGACTAGGACTGGACATTTAGATGTAAAAGTTGATTATTAACCTAAGAAAGTTAATAAACTCAAGAAATGAAAGAATGAAGAAAAAAGAGAAGGAAAATTAACAACAAGGATGTAAAATGACATGGAAGATGATCTAAGAAAGTAGACTGATGATTGGTCAGATATGTTAGGAAAAACAAGAGAAGAGAGAGTTTTCAGAAGGTGAGAATGTATAGCAACATCAAATATAACAGTGATATTAAGGATAAAGTTTGAGAAAACATGATAAGCTTATGAATTAAGACTTTATTGGTAACTTTTAGAGACAGTTAAGTTGAGTGGTAAGGCTGGAAGCAAGATTGCAGAGGGTTAAGAAGAGAAGGAAAGGTTAGGAAGTGAAATACACAGTTTTTTCAAAGAATTTTACTGATAGTATTAGGAGAAAGAACAGAATAGAAAGCTGGTATAGAATCCAGGACAATCTGGAATTAAATTGTGTATTTCACATAGAGTGTCAGTGATACCATAAGTAAGTCAATCAACTCTCAATTTTCTAGGCAGTAGTCTAAGTCCATAAGTTGTAGTAAAGGTGATGACTTGAATTTGTAAATTAAGTTTCTATACTCTGATGTTCCCTATATGCTAGAATCATAGGTCTAGTCCCTATTCCTTATTGACCAAGAAAGGGATGAGAGGTATGGAACAAGCTAGTGGAGACAATAGGGTATAATGAGAGTTTGTTTTTTTAAGTTTTTTGTTTTATTTTTTAATGAAGGCAAAGAATTGGTATTTTAGATGATGCAAAAAGAACCAGTAGATAGGAAGACATAAGATTATAAAGAAAACAGGAATGTATAAAGCAGTGAAAGAAAAAAAAATTATTAAGCACTTACTATGTAGGAAACACTGTGACATAAACTAGGGATGAATTGATAAGTAAGATAGGCTTTGCTCCAAAAGAGTTAATGCATTAATCAAGGAGGAAACACTTGTGAACATTCAGGTGAAAATCAGATGTAAAATACCATGTTCTTTAGGCTAAAATGTTAAAGCAAATGACAACTCCTATTCTTTAATGTCACATTCACAGATAAAATCATATCAATTTCTGATGCTGAATTATTTGGTAGTCTCAAAGACTCTTCTGATAAGAACTTTATTTTCAATTTATTTAGGAACAATGGTCAGGATTCATCTTCAAAAGAATTGTTTACCAAGATGATGATTGTGGATACTGGCCTGGAAGCATCACTATTCCCAAGGCTCAAGAGTTTGAGGGAAGATGGTGGTTAAAGGGCTGGTATTGATTTGATTTATCTTTTACATTCTATCTCCTGTATCTTCCTCAAGGCCCCTTGCTATTTGAGCTAGAGTGGCTTCCCTCACTTATGAGAGATGGTTAGTTGGCAATTGAAGAGCTAGTTGACTCTTTTTCTAAAGGAGTTGCTTCTCCAAATGAGGACTGTTAGATCTAGACTGAAAAAAAAAAAGAACTGGTGTTCTTGGGGATGTCATCATTTCCAGGTCTCATGCTTATTTGCTTATTGGTGACAGTCAGTAGTTATTACTGATGGTAATGAGGAAAGTTGGCCCCCTTTCCATAATGATTTTACTCTCAATTATAACTGCAAGGACTGGGTCAAAAGTAGGTTTGGTGTTCTAGAAGATTTTGTTAGGTTTCAAGGTTTTGGCCTGTCTCTCTCAGGGTTTCAATGAAAATTGTAGTCAATGTGATGATGGATGTTTGTCTCTACAGTGGGAGCAAAAGAATCTCCTGGAGAAGATAGAAGATGGGATAAAATATAAATACAAGTACACATATGAACATATGCATGTATCTACATATATAAATGTGTATATAAGTATGCATGTATATGAGTCTATATGCATATACGACTGCATGTATGAGTATAAACACACATATGTATACATTGAGGGGGTGAGGGAGGGAGAGAAAGGGGGACAGAGAGAGAAAAACACAGGAAGAGTGAAACACACAGAGGTAGAAGGGGAGACAGAGGGGGAGAGACAGAGAGAGAAGAGACAGAGAGGGGAGAGACAGAGAGTGGAGAGACAGAGAGGGGAAGGTCACCTCCTCTTCATCAGAGGCTGGAAGAAAGAAAATAGAATATGATGTCACAACATTATGAAATTTTGAGAAATAATTCTGTGTCAACATTTGTTTTTCCTTCTCTCAAGTTGAAAAAAAAAACCCTATGTTTCTGTAACTTGCAATTGATTTCTTTTCAGTGTGCTTCTACAATTCATTTATATTGATCTTTGATAAGATGCACTAATTCTGCATTATTATTTATATTCCAGTTCTCAAAATTTGTTTATCTAACAAAGTTTACCATTAACTTTTTTCCCTGAGTGAATGTAGGTTCCATCTTGAGACTTTAGGGATGTCTATTGATCCTGGGGTACTGTAACCTTTACCTTCCTTTTTGAGGCAATTTTTAATATTTTCCCCCAATCTTTAAAATTAATTTCCCTTTCTTGACTTAATTTTCCTGGAATTTTAGTACTTAGTTATTTTCTTTAAGATTGTCATGAACCTTTAGAAATTCAATTAAATATTCTTCAAGCTGCACGTACAGTTCATCAGTTCTCTAGCTGGAGGGGGACAACATTTTTCATCTTGAATTCTTTGGAATAATCTTAGATCATTGTATTGATCATATTAGCTAAATCTTTCTCAGTTGATTATAATTATGGTACCACTGCTACTGTGCATGTACAATATTCTCTTCTACTTATTTCACTTTCCATGACTTCATAAAAGTCTTTCCAGGTTTTTTTTCCCCTGAAATCATCCTGCTTTTTATTCCTTTCATCCCCACAATTTCCAATTCTTTGCCACCACAAAAGGAGCTGCTATAAAAATCAATGAGTCAGAGGGAGTAAGTAAGAGTGAGCCATGGAAGTAGCAATGTATATTAACAGAGTAAGACAGGGATTTGATTCTCCCAGGATAGCCAACGTCATGGCCAACCACAGTGCAAATTGATATGTAAGAGTTACAATGGTTGTGGGGGGTCTCATCATTGAGATCATCTTACCATTTACATTTTCAGACTAGGAACTAAAAAAAAGAAGACTGAGAGTCTGCTTTGCAGGAAACATAACAGAAGCATTGAGACCAAGTGAGTTATTATTTACTCTTAAGAAGTGTTGAAAATTTATTTGTAGGTTATCCCTTCTTCTCTACATCCCAACTCCTCCTTGGCTGGAGATTGCCCAATATCCTTGTTGATGGGCTTTGCAATTCTGTTTCAGTCTTTGTTCTCTTATTTTGATTTGATCTTTCCTTCCTCATGTGAAACCATATGTTTGAGACTGAAATATTGTGAATGGCTTATTTACATATGAATACAGTGTCCAAATGGAGTTGAAGGGAAGTACAAGAACTAGAAGGAATTTTTAAGAGGATTCTATAGAGCAGAGAATATTTGATGCAATAACCGACCTACAGCTACCAGTGAACACCACGAGGCTTTCTGGTACACTAACACATTTTACAGATGATAAAACTGAGACCTGGAAACATTAAGTGATATGCCTAAGATTATAGAAACAATAGGTGACAAAGGTGAGATTTGAACCCTCATTATCTCAATCTAAATAGTGGCAGTGCTCTTGCCACTATATTATGTAATAATTCTCATTACTACCATAAGCAAACATGCCACCATGAAAAGAATTGCGGCTTATATTCTGGTATGTGCTACAGATTTTGAAGTAGAGAAATGATTTGAAGAACTTGAAAAGACCCTCCAAAATAAATTCAATATATATTTTGACACCTGTGACTAAAACATTAAATTAAGCATAGGGAAAGGCTGCCAAAAACATGTTGGAAAACATAGCTCAGGATTAAGAAGTAAAAATGGTCAAACATTATAGATACAGCAGAATCCTATTGCCTATTTCATAAGTACTTTTAGAAAAAAGTAAGAAGAAATCAGACATGGAGATCACTAAGTATCATGCCAGCAAAATGAAATTGACTGTGTGTTAACACATAAGAAGGAAATAATTTACCAGGTTGAAAGAGCTTGAAAAATTAACTCTTTAAATTTAGAACATATACTAATAAGAGTAATGATAAAAATTATCAAACTAAAAGAAATAATAAAGATGAATGTAACAGTCTGTTTACAACAACTTCTGATCTAATATATTTAATATACTGAGCTATCTACCTGAAAAAGTAGAAAATAAATAAAAATTAAAATATGGTTCCAGTAATTGGAACTTTAAGAGAATATTAGTGAATGTAAAACTCTTATCACAACAAGGATTCAAAAAAAATCCAGTGACTCTCTCCTTCGACAAACATGTGATGTTCCTATAAGCAGAGACATAGAAGCCATAGGAAACGTATCGGTAGATAAAATACATTTATATATCAATACACAGACAATAGAACAATTTCATTAGTCTTAAGGCAATTCAAAAAAATCTTGGCAAAAGTCCTAAAAAAGAAGCATATCAATCAATCATCATGATAAAAGTACGTTTATATTGGGAATTATAACAGCAAGCACAACAACACACACAGGGCCTGCTGCATGAGTTATTAGATCTGCTTTTGTAAAAGGAAAGCAATTTTTGAGGGGTCAACAATCTACTTTAATTAAATTTGTCAACAGAGAAAATACAAGCACAGAAATAAAGACTAACAGAGAGAGCTTCTGTCAAACAGACAGATCCAACTGTCTGACCATTACATACATGCATAGTTACCAGAGAGAAAAACACCAACATCTGGATTTTCAAAGCAAATGGGTGGGGGAGACATGACTACCCAGAGTCTTACCTGGCACATGAACCTTCTTCCAAGCCTCCAAAGGAAACCTCACATCAGAGTATATATATGCCCTTTTCAGAGCTGGAGAGCAAGAATCTCATGACCCAGTGCCTCATTAATTAATAAAAGGTGTGGGCATCCCACAAAACAAGCCTCTCCTAATCAAGTCCCTTTAATAGGCTCCAGGTGAGGCCTAATAATGGGTGGGGAAGATCTTTAACTCTAATTAACATTATAGGAATTCAACTGTGATTTGACATTGGGGGAAACAGAATGTTTACTCTTATACAAAACAATTTAGAACCCCAAATATTATATCAAAGAATACAGAAAATTTCTGCAACAAAAGACATCGCTAATTTATATTAACAACCTTAAAAAACCAAGTAATCTTTACCAAACCAAAGGATCATCTTTAATTTCTATACTCAAAATCAAGAGCTTGTATTATTTTCAATCAAGAAATATTGTAAGTAAGAAGAGGAAAAAAGTAAATGTATATTTTCTACCTAAAATCTCAAAATGAAACAAATATTTTTGTGACTTGATTAAATTAGAAGTTCCCTTCAATGATGCTGACTGTAACACTTTCCTTCTTGCCTATCCTGCTGAACTCTCATCTATGTTGTCTCAAATAAGATATTGTCTCAATGCACTAGAGGCCTTCCTTTTCTGCCTACATAATAAGGGTAGCAATGGAGCACTTTTGCTATCCACTTGCTTTCCCTCACTTTAACTATGTGATTTTTCTTTCTGTCATACAATCCCTTAATGGCACCCTATAAGCATGCTACTTTGAGTCCCTCTTTGGTTATATATCTTAGCTTTCTTGCAACCTATAAAGTGCCATTTCATTGCCCTCTGAATGAGCTTCTTTTCTGTAATTTTAAAGGTATCACTGCAATTCATCACTGGTAAAATATTTCTATGAGAAAGGTGGTACTTTGTTCTTATGAAAATATTGGGGTCAAGAAAGTATTTTCCAATTTTCTAAAAGCAATCTAGTCTACTTTTCTACTATGGGCACAAGGTTTCAACTCTAGGCACAGTTTCCTGGCCATCTGTATTGCCTATTCCAGACATACTTACGATTGGACAAACATGATATGGGGCATTCTATGGATATGTGTTGCAATCTTGACAATAGATATTCTTCACCCATTTTTTCATTCCTATACGAATGGACAGGCTAAATCTTCTGAGTGATTAGACATCTGGTCCATGAAGTTCTAGTCAACACACTGTCATCTTTAAATAAGAGTATTTGAAGAACTTTACTGTGCACAAGAAATCTTTGCTGAACTTCAACTCTTTATTGCAACTTCTCTATCATAATAGAGAACACTTTTGAGGCAGATATATGTCCCTCATTTGTACCTTATGTAAGGTTTATTAAGAGAGGGTTATTGATCAAGGCTATTTTTTGTTGTTACCTCTTGCAAATAATATTGGAAGATCATGATATGTAGATGGAAGATAACTTGTTAAACCAGTAAAGCAGCGTTTTGTTCTACCTTGGTGATGCTTCCTTGTAATCAACAAACAATAAATACAATGGGACCTTATATTCCTTAAATTTGCAGTCAGTAATGTGATGGTAAAGATATGATGTAGTGTTTGATATCATTTGAAAAAGTCTGATTTTCCATAGTAACATTTTTGATTATGTCATCATGACATATAAAGTTTTTGAATAGATGAAAGAGCCATGATTTAGCCTTCTCTGTGCTAGTCACTGTTCTAAATACATTACAAATATTGTCTCATTTAATCCTCACAAGAATCTTGGGAGGTTGCTGTAGTTTTAGCCCTATTTTACAATTAAGGAAACTGAAGTTAAAAAAAGATTTAAGTGATATGACCAGGTCACAGATCATAAGCACTGAGGTAGTATTTGAACTCAGTTTGTCCTATCCCTGAGGCTCTATCCTTGTGCCATCAAGATGACATATGACACACATAATAAAAGAAGGGAGCTGGAACAATAAGATAATAAAAGAAATAAAAGAAAAACATCACCAAAAAGAAATAAAACTATTGCGAGCTGTATATAGTCTTATGATTTGCTGAGAGATACGGTGAATTTTATTACTTAAAGAGAAAATATCAGAACATACTCCTCAACTGCCTTAGAAACCAAAATAAAAATGAATAAGGTAATAAGACAGGAGTCTAAAAAGCATGTAGTACTTTATCAATTAGTATACGCATCCCACACCCGTATAGACTATACATATGAAAGAATTTTACCCTAAACCCTGCTATGTAGAAAAAAATAGCAATAATAAAATATGTGAGGGTCTCTGTGTGTGGAGGGGGAGAGACTATGTGTGACTGAAGACAAGGCTTAGAAAAATGCTAACAGAAACTATTGAATCTTGATAGAATGGAAGTGTCATCTGTGATCTAACAGAGAGAGATCCATTGCTGTCAGTCAGAGAGTGCTGTCTGAGAGCACCTTCCAACCTATACTGCGGTTTCACAGCAATGAACTTACAACCTGACTTTGAAATTGCTACATTATGAAGTGTTTATAACAGGATTTTTCAAAAATAATGGAGCCTACTCAATCACATTGTATACATGCACACACATATGCACCTTCCACCTCAAACAAACAAAAAACCAGAAAAGTATTATGCCATTAATAAGGGGGTAGAAAGGATAATCATTTTTATGGTTCATCCTATGTGCCAGGCACTATACTAAGCACATTTTAAAAAAGAACCCTGAGATATAGATGCAATTAAAAACATACTAAAACATAACTTATTATATTTTTAATCTTTTAAAATATCTATTTGCATGTTTTTGATATGTATAATATGTTTTCCCAGAGTACATACCAGTAATAAATAATTCTACACTGATACAAATGCATATGCATATGTGTGTATACATATTGCACACATACATATTATCACTGTGTACCCCTCAAATTACTAATATGTGTGAATGATTTTAAAAGTTTGGATACCAGTATTGTATCCTTATCCTTATTATTTATGCTACTGTAATATCTCTGACATTTTAATTCTTACATCCCATATTTGATGAGCTATAGGAGGAAGAAAAGAAGTAGAAATGGTGCTTAAACAAATTAAGTGAGTAAGAATAATAGGATCTGACCAAATATTCAGAGAATCAACACAGGCTCAAAACAATATAAATTGATAAGCACTCAGGGATATCACAAGGAAGAAAAATTACAATTAAAAATCATAATCCATACTATAATCAAAAGAAGTCAACCATGAAAACATCAGTACTTCCCAATCCTTATGCCAACAGCCTTATTTCTAGACCTTTTAAAATTTCTTCATTGGTTTAAAGTATTTGATTTTTTGATAATTGACCCTTTTCAACCAGCTCCAAGAATCACCCCCCCAAAAAAGTACATTCCCTCAAATATTAAGCAAAACCACCTAACAGAATAATTTTTAATCTTACCGACAGTATATTAATTTCCACTTTGGTGGAAAGAGTGGGAGACAATTACTTTGATAGTATGATACAAATACATTCTATTGTGTTTTACTTGAGAACCTTTTGTTGTTATTATTGTTGCTATTTTCCCTTGTTTTCTTTATTTACACTACCATGATCATCATATAACATGCTCATTCAACTCTGGTCTCTTTTCTCTGTAGCATTTCATATATGTCTTGCCATGTTTCTACGCATTTTCATATCTGTCATTACTTATTCATATGCCACAGTCTATTCAGAAAATTCCCCAATTGTTAGGAATGTATTTTTTCCCAGGTTTTTTTTATCACAAATAATGCTTCCATGAATATTTTCATACTTAGGGGTCTTTTCTACATTTTTCCTACCTAATTCATTCCACTGATCTGCTCTTCTATTTGATTGTACTGAATAGACCTGTTAGTCACTATTTTTCATTATAGTTTGTTATCTAGCAATATAAACTACTCTTCCTTCATACATTTTAAAGCAATTTTGTTTGACATTATTGAGATTTTCATTTGAATTTGTAATTTGTCTAAATAAAGAAACCTCTCCTCTTCCTTTTAGGTGACAGATCAAATCTATTGTTTTGTGTGGGGAGTAAAATTTTAAATTTTTTCTTTGCACATCACAATCATAAATATTAAATAATTCTCCAATTTTTTGGGTGGAGTTTCTATTTATTTCTCATGAAAGGTATTCCGTAATGTTGTTTATAGTAGTCCCATGTGTTGTACGGGTTAACTCCCTGGCATTTAATTAATTTTCTTATTATTTTTAATTTAACTTTTTCTGTGGCTTCTAATTTTTATTACCAATATTCAGAAATTTAAAGGGGTGTGGGGGCAGAGCCAAGATGGCAGAGTAACAACATGGACTTTCTGGAGCACTCCTGCCAAGCCCAGCCAAATACCTGTAAAAAATGGTTCTAAACAAATTCTGGAGTTGCAGAGTCCACAGAATAGCAGAGTGAAGCAAATCAGCAGCCTGAGACAGCCTGGAAGGTCTCTGGGAAGTGTCTATCATGCTGGGGGCAGAGCACAGTCCAGTGTGAGCTGCAAGTGCATAGAGGGGACCTGACCAGGCCTTGGGTCGACTGACTCTCTCACCTCTGCATTGCTTTCCAGACTTCATGATGCCAAAACACTGAGGATAAATTGGAAGGTCAGTGGGAAAAGCCTGTGGGACCAGTGCAGGAGAGTGGAGTGATCCAGCCCCAGTCCCAGGGTAGCCGGGGGGCGGGGGGGAGGGAGAACTCACAGCAGCCACATCAGCAGCAGGGGAAGCTGCAACCACTGTTCCTGGAACTCTAGGCCCATAGATTGTGGGGGGATCAAGCGGTTGACAATACACGCTACACCTCCACTGAGAGCAGAGAACTACCTTGACAAAGAGTTCAGAAGTCAAGTAAATGGCTGGAGAAATGAGCAAAAACAGGAAAAAGAATTAGACTATGGAATCTCACTTTGGACATAAGGAAGACCAAAGCATGCAAACAGAAGAAAACGAAGTCAAAGCTCCTCCATCCAAAACCTCAAAGAAAAATATGAATTGATCTCAGGCCATGGAAGAGCTCAAAAAAGGATTCTGAAAAATCATGTAAGGAGAAATAGAACAAAAATTGGGAAGAGAAATAAGAGTGATGCAAGAAAATCATGAAAAAATGAGT
Organism: Notamacropus eugenii; assembly: GCF_028372415.1. Taxonomy (NCBI): domain Eukaryota; kingdom Metazoa; phylum Chordata; class Mammalia; order Diprotodontia; family Macropodidae; genus Notamacropus; species Notamacropus eugenii. The sequence continues at coordinate 227,279,193 of NC_092873.1, read as the reverse complement.
CAACTGCTTGATAAAGAGACCTAAAAAATATTGAAGAAAAGAACACTTTAGAAAATAGATGAATACAAATGGCAAAAGAGATCCAAAAAGTCAATGAGGAGAAGAATGCCCTAAAAAGAAGAACTGGTCAGATGGAAAAGAAGATCGAAAAGCTAATTGAAAAAAAATTCCTTAAAGATTAGAATGGAATAGATGGAAGCTGGTGACTTTATGAAAAATCAAGAAATTATAAAACAAAACTAAAGGAATGAAAAAAATAGTAGACAGTGTGAAATATCTCATTGGAAAAAAACAACTGACCTGGAAGATAGATCCAGGAGAAACAATTTAAAAATTATGGGACTACCTGAAAGCTATGATGAAAAAAGCCTAGACATCATTTTTCATGAAATTATCAAGGACAACAGCCCTGATATTCTAGAACTAGAGGGTAAAATAAATATTAAAAGAATCTACCAATCACCTCCTAAAAGAGAGCTGAGAAGAAAAACTCCTAAGAATATTGTTGCCACATTCCAGAGCTCTCAGGTCAAGGAGAAAATATTGCAAGCAATCAGAAAGAATCAATTCGAGTATTGTGGATACACAATCAGTATAACACAAGATCTAGAAGTTTCTACATTAAGCAATCAAAGGGCTTGGAATATAATATTCTAGAAGTCAAAGGAGTTAGGATTAAAATCAAGAAGCACCTACCCAACAAAACCAAGTATAATATTTCAGGGGAAAAAATGGTCATTCAATGAATAAATAACTTTCAAGTATTCTTGATGAAAAGACCAGAGTAGAATAGAATATTTGACTTTCAAACACAAGAATCAAGAGAAGCATGAAAAGGTAAACAGAAAAGAGAAATCATAAGTGACTTACTAAAGGTGAACTGTTTGCAATCCTACATGGAAAGATCATATTTGTAACTCTTGAGATTTTTCTCAGTATTTAGGTAGTTGGAGGGATTGTATACATATAGACAGAGGGCACAGGGTGAGTTGAATAGGAAGGGATGATATCTAAAAAATAAAATTAACAGGCAAGAGAGAGGAATATATTGGGAGGAGAAAGGGAGAAATAGAATGGGGAAAATTCTCTCTCATAAAAGAGGCCAAAAACATCTTTTTCAATGGAAGGGGAAAGGGGACAGGTGAGAGCAAAAAAGTGAAGCTTACTCTCATAACATATACGTAACATTTGGCTTAAGGAGGGAATAACACTCACACTCAGTTTGCTAAGAAACTTTATCTTATGCTACAGAAATGTAGGGGAGAAGGGGATAAGTGGGGTGTGGGAGGAATGAAAGAAGGGAGGGCAAATTTGAGGAGGGGATAATTAGAAGTAAACACTTTTGGGAAGGGACAAGGTCAAAAGAGAGAATAGAATAAATGGGGGGGGCAGGATAGTATGAAGGGAAGTATAGTTAGTCTTTCAAAACATGACTTTCACGGAAGTCTTTCGCATGTATATCCTATATTGAATTGCTTGCCTTCTCAGTAGAAATGAATGGGAAGGGATGAAGGGAGAGAAGTTGGAACTCAAAGTTTTAGGAATGAATGTTGAGAATCGTTTTTGCATGCAACCAGGAAATAAGAAATATAGGTAATGGGGTATAAAAATCTATCTTTTCCTATAAGAAAATAGAGGAGATGGGGATAGTGGAAGGTAGCAGTGTGAAAGAAGGGAGGGCAGATTGGGGGAAGGGGTCATCAGAATGCACAGTGTCTTAGGGTAAGGGGAGGGGAGAGATGGAGAGAAAATTTGGAACTCAAAGTCTCGTGGAAATGCATATTGAAAACTAAAAATAAATAAATTTAAAAATCATATAAAGTAACACAATATTCAGAAATTCTGATTATTTGTGGATCACATTTGCATTCTGCTTTTTTTTTACAGGAGCTAATATCTTCACTCAATAGTTTTGATAATTTTTTTATAGTTTCATTTTACTCTTACCTCAAGGTTTTCCTTTATCTATGGATCATAGTTCTAGTACTCTGTTAAATAATAGAAAAAATAGTGGATATACAGTATTTAATTTACTTTATTAGGGAAGCTTCTAATATTTCTCCATGAAAAGTAATATTATCTATTGTCCTTATGGAAATATTTTTTAATTATATGAAGGAGAAATCATTACATAATTATGCTCTTAACATATACAAATGTAGTATTTTTTTTAGAAACCACAAACATGCTTTCAGTGTAATGTCTAAGGAAACCTCCTTTTGTTGAATGCTGAGTGGATTACAGGTGTATCATTTCATCCCAGCATAAAAAAGTGAATGAACAGGTTTCAGACATGAATCAGGCTGATTCCTAACAGTTTCCTTGTTGATTGTTTAGGGTTTTTTTCCCATTGAATTTTTTTCTTTTTTTGTCATCACACATGATCAGAGATACAAATTTACTCCTAACTATTCATCTGCTACTTTCCCTCAATTTGTGGTCCCTTATTAGTTTCATTATGTTCATATGTTTTTATTTTCCTTTGATTCATTCATTGACCAAGTCATCATTTTTATTACTGTTTTGTTTAGTTTATTTTTTATAAACTTCCCTTATTATTTGCAACAGTGAAAAGAATAATATCTCTGAAATCTGCTGATCTGTGTTCAAATCCTGTGTCAAAAACCAGCAACCTGCACCCTCATGAGTATTTCACTTAAACTAATTTTTAGTTTTGTTATCTACAAAATGAGGGTTGGACTAAATTATTTCTGTTTTCCTTAAAGATAAACATTTATGCTTCCATAAATTTTTACATTATATTTTCTAAGGGTTGCACCCCCACCTTTGCCATTTATTTAGGCGTTATTTATGTCTAAGTATAGTCCACTTCCTTTTAGGTCCAATGTGATGGTGAAAATCACTTTTAAGCCATTCTGTTACTCTCTTCAGTTTTATGGAAAATTTAATCCATTAACATTCACTAGCATCTTATTAAATTCTGTTATACCACTTTTTGTTTCAATTTGTCTAAATTACCTGGCACTCATCTTATTGGAAACAACAAATGCCAATCATCCACTTTCAGTCCTCCTGTTCCCTTGTTTTCCAATACAGAACAACAACAACAACAACAAAACAAAAAACAAAAACTAAGTTTGCTAGAGGTGGGGGAAAGGAGCTTCAAATTTCAAGTATCAATAAAGTGTCTTGAGACTATCTGATCCCTGTTTTTGTCCTTGTATGCAGATCTCTTTCTTGCCCTTTCCCAGAATATATGCTAGGTCTATAACCTCTCCAATTTATTTCACTTTTATTGATATAATCCTGTTTATACTTCCCTTGTTCAATTCAGATGAGAGAATGATTCATATGCCCTTCTCAACATTGCACCTCCTACAATATTTAAATTATCTTCTGTGACTGCTTGATTTCAAGAAATAATATGTCACTTCTTTTTTCTCTTTTTTTTTTCCTTTTCTCTATTTTTTTTCTGATTACCCAATCTACAATTCTGTGTTTACACAATTTCAGGAATAGGAGAGAGCTCAGTGGTCATCTGCTCCAACCATACCTAAAAAATTTCCATACTTTAAAAAGTCATTCAACTTTTCCTACAAACTTTTAATCCAAGGGAACCTAGTAACTCATGAACAACTTTCCACTTTACAATAGTTCTATGTTTTAGGCACTTTTCCTTATCTTTGGTCAAAATTTGGCTCTTTATAACTTCCACCTATCCATTAGGCCCCAGTTTGGGCCACTAGCACAAGTAGAACAAATGTAACCTTACGTTTTCAACCCCAGTGAGGTAACCTTTAAGTACTAGAAGAAAAGTAGCATGTTACCCTGCCTTCTGCTTTCCTAGTTAAACATCCCAATTCTATCAACCATTTTTTTTCATTAAACAAACACTTGGGAGACCAGCGGAGCAGGAGATAAGCCAGGCCGAGCCGGTGAGAGCCGCTGAGTGCCAGACATCAGCGCAGCAGCCCTTGAAATCTTTAGCCTGAAGACGGACTTCGGTGGGTCACTACTTGAACTTCCAGGAACTGGGATGGCAGAGTGATCAGTAAGTGCTCTCTCCTCCCCCCTAATGACTGTGACGGAACCATAAAATTCTTCCCCAGATTAATCCTGGATCAGCGGGAACAGCAGAAGGGGGCGGGTGGTCTCATAACACCAGAGGCTGGAAGAGTGGCAAGGGGGGATTCTTCCTACTGTGGTGGAGGCAATCTGGAGGGACAGAGAAAATTCGCACTGAGACCCAGGCAAGCCTCAGAGCCGGGAGACGAGCCCCAGGAGGGGCGGGAACACACATTAGCTTCTAGGCGTGCCCCAGCCCTCCAGGGGAAAAGGGAAGACAATAGGGAAGCTGGGATCACCATCCCCTGACCTTGCCTTTGCCTCAAGTCAGCTGAGGAGATATCCTGAGACCAGACCACACCTCCCACACACCTAACAAGCTAACCCCAGGGTTGATCGGGAAAACAAAAAACAAAAGCCTGCTTTTAGCCCAGACACACATCAGCTCAACTTAAAGATCTGTACCTTCTGACTGAAAGAACCAAAACCTACAACACTCAGCCAACATCATGAATCGGAAAAAGCAGACGAAAAGTGAAAAAACCATAGAATCTTTCTATGGGGATAAGGACCAAAACACAAACACCAAAGAGGTTAGAGCTGAGACTGTACTTCCATCTGAAACCTCAGATGGGACTATGAATTTCTCGCAAGCACAACTAGATTACCTGGAACATCTGAAGAAGGATATAAAAGAAAAACTGGCCAATGATTTTAAAACTATAAAAAAAGAATTCACTGATGAGAACATCACCCTGAAAAAGAAAATTGAAGAAATGGAAAAGGAAGTTCAAAAATTAACTGGAGAGAATAATTAACTAAAAGGAAGAGCTAATCAAATGGAAAAGGAAACCCAAAACCTAATTGGGAAAATTGATCAGATGGAAAAGGAAACCCAAAACCTAACTGGGAAAATTGGTCGAATGGAAAAAGAAGTACAAAAATTAAATGGAGAAAATAGCTCCTGAAAGGGAAAAATTGGTCAGATGTAAAAGGAGATGGAAAAGCTAACTGAAGAAAACACTACGATGAAGATCAGAATTGGGCAAGTAGAAACTAATGACTCAATGAGGCAACAAGAATCAGTCAAACAAAATCTAAAGAATGAAAAGATAGAAGAAAATGTAAAATATTTAATTGGAAAAACAACTGACCTGGAAAATAGATCCAGGAGAGAAAATCTAAGAATTATTGGCCTGCCAGAAACCCATGATGAAGAAAAGAGTCTGGACAATATCTTCCAGGAAATCATCAAGGAAAACTGTCCAGAAGTACTAGACTCAGAGGGCAAAATAGTCATCGAAAGAATCCACCGTTCCCCTCCCGAAAGGGATCCCAAACTCAAAACCCCAAGAAATATAGTTGCCAATTTCCAGAGCTATCAAGTGAAGGAGAAAATACTACAAGCAGCCAGAAAGAAAAAATTCAAATATCAAGGACACACAGTCAGGATCACACAGGACCTTGCAGCTTCTACATTAAAAGATTGAAAGAATTGGAACCCAATATTCCGTAAGGCAAAGGAGTTGGGACTTCAACCAAGGATCAACTACCCAGCAAAGTTCAGCATAACATTTCAGGCAAGGAGAAAGTCATTCAACGAAATAAGGGATTTCCAGAGCTTCCTGACCAAAACACCAGAACTCAATAGACAATTTGATCTTCAAATGCAGGTCTCCAGAGAATCATAAAAAGGTAAACAGAGGGGAAAAAACAAAAACAAAAACTTACTACTCAGTTAGGGCAAACTGTTTACCTCCCTATAAGGGAAGATGATACCTGTTAATCTTGAGAACTGTGCAGCTATTATGATAAAAGGGATATATGTAGAGGGAATGGGCATAAAGTAAATGATGTCATGTCAAAAATATGATTTAAGTATGAGAAGGGAATGTAAAAGGAGGTGTGGAAAGGGGGAAGCAGAAAATGGCAAATTATATCACAGGAAGAAGTACAAAACTATAGTAGAGGGAAGGAGGGGAGGGAGATGAGCATTGTTTGAGAGGTACTCTCATCTGATTTGTTCAAAGGAGGGAACAATAATCTTAAGTAGATAAGCCTAACTAGCTCTATAGGTAGTAGGAGGGGAAGGGGGAAGAAAGGGGAGGGTGGCTAAAAGGGAGGAAAGAAGCAATAAGAGTAAAGGGAACTAAAAGGGAGGGGGGTCAAAAGATGGAGGGGAAGGCTGCAGGAGGAGTGGGAGAAAAGTGAATACTATTGAGGAGGGGAAGGGAGACAGGAGAGCTAAAAGCACAAATGGTGGGAAAGAGGTTGGAGGGAAATACACAGATTGTAATCTTAACTGTGAATGTGAATGGAATGAACTCTCCCATAAAACGGAGACGGATAGTAGAATGGATTAAAAGCCATAATCCAACAACATGCTGCTTACAAGAAACACATTTGAAACGGGGGGATACACATAGGATAAAGGTCAAAGGATGGAGCAGAATATATTGTGCTTCAGCTCATGGAAGAAAGGCAGGAGTAGCAATCCTAATCTCAGACAAAGCGAAAGCAGAAATAGATCTAATCAAAAGGGATAAGGATGGAAACTATATCCTGCTAAAAGGCACCATAGACAATGAAGCAATATCATTACGAAACATGTATGCTCCAAGCGGTATAGCATCCAGATTCTTAGAGGAGAGGTTGGGGGAGTTGAAGGAAGAAATTGATAGCAAAACTATACTAGTGGGGGACCTCAACCTCCCCCTCTCTGAACTCGATAAATCCAACCTCAAAATAAACAAGAAAGAGGTTAAGGAGGTAAATAAAACTCTGGATAAGGTAGATATGATAGATCTTTGGAGAAAATTAAATGGGAATAGAAAGGAATATACTTTTTTCTCAGTGGTACATGGAACATTTACAAAAATTGACCATGTACTAGGCCATAAAAATCTCACAATCCAGTGCAGAAAGGTAGAGATAATCAATGCATCCTTTTCAGATCATAATGCATTAAAAATTACATGTAATAAAAGGCCATGGAAAGAGAAACCAAAAATCAATTGGAAACTAAATAATCTAATTCTAAAGAAGGATTGGGTTAAAGAAGAAATCATAGAAACAATCAACAATTTCATTCGAGAGAATGACAATAGTGAGACAACATACCAAAACTTATGGGATACTGCAAAAGCAGTTATTAGGAGAAGTTTTATATCTCTGAATGCTTACATAAATAAAAATAGAGAAAGAGGAGATCAATGACTTAGGCTTGCAGTTGAAAAAGCTAGAAAAAGAACAAATTGAAAATCCCCAAGTAAATACCAAATTAGAAATACTGAAAACCAAAGGAGAGATTAATAAAATTGAAATTAAGAAAACTATTGAACTAATAAATAAAACCAATAGTTGGTTTTATGAAAAAACTAATAAAATTGATAAACCTTTGGTCAATCTGATTAAAAAAAAGAAAGAAGAAAACCAAATTACTAATATTAAAAATGAAAGGGGTGAACTCACATCCAATGAGGAGGAAATTAAAACAATAATTAGAAACTACTTTGCCCAACTTTATGCCCACAAATTCGATAATCTAAATGAGATGGATGAATATTTTAAAAAATACAAATTGCCCAGATTAACAGAAGAGGAAGTTGAATACTTAAACAACCCCATCTCAGAAAAAGAAATTGAACAAGCCATCAATGAACTCCCTAGGAAAAAATCTCCAGGGCCAGATGGATTCACAAGTGAATTCTATCAAACATTTAAAGAACAGTTAATTCCAATACTACATACACTATTCTTGAAAATTGGGGAAGAAGGAGTCCTCCCAAATTCTTTCTATGATACAAATATGGTTTTGATACCCAAACCAGGAAGAGACAAAACAGAGAAAGAAAATTATAGACCAATTTCCCTAATGAATATAGATGCAAAAATTTTAAATAAGATTCTAGCATAACGAATACAGCATCTTATCACGAGATTAATACATTATGATCAGGTAGGATTCATACCAGGAATACAGGGCTGGTTCAATATTAGGAAAACTATGAGCATTATCGATCACATCAACAACAAAGCTAACAAAAACCACATGATTATCTCAATAGATGCAGAAAAAGCTTTTGACAAAATACAACATCCATTCCTACTAAAAACATTGGAGAATGTAGGAATAAAGGGAACTTTCCATAAAATAATAAGCAGTATCTATCTAAAACCTTCAGCAAGCATTATATGCAATGGGGATAAGCTAGATGCATTCCCAATGAGATCAGGGGTGAAACAAGGTTGTCCATTATCACCACTATTATTTAATATGGTACTAGAAATGTTAGCTGTAGCAATTAGACAAGATAAAGATATCCAAGGAATTAAAATAGCCAAAGAAGAAACTAAGTTATCACTCTTTGCAGATGATATGATGATTTACCTAGAGAATCCCAGACATTCAAGTAAAAAATTACTAGAATTAATAAACAACTTTGGCAAAGTTGCAGGTTACAAGGTAAACCCACACAAATCTTCTACATTCTTATATATTAGCAACAAAGTCCAACAGCAAGAGATAGAAAGAGAAATCCCATTTAAAGTTAGGGTAGACAGTATAAAATACTTTGGAGTCTACCTACCAAAACAAACCCAGGGATTATATGAACACAATTACAAGACACTTTTTGCACAAATAAAGTCAGATTTAAGTAAGTGGAAAAACATTAGTTGCTCATGGGTAGGCTGTACTAATATAATAAAAATGACAATTCTACCCAAATTGATATACTTATTTAGTGCCATACCAATTAAACTATCAGACAATTACTTTCTAGAGCTGGACAAAATAATATCAAAATTCATTTGGAAAAACAAAAGGTCCATAATATCAAAGGGACTAATGGAAAGAAATGCTTGGGAAGGTGGCCTAGCGCTACCAGACCTCAAACTCTACTATAAAGCAGCAATTATCAAAACCACTTGGTATTGGCTAAGAAACAGAGAGGTAGACAAGTGGAATAAACTTGGCACTCAAGATGCAGTAGGCAAGGAATACAGCAACCTTCTGTTTGATAAACCCAAGGACCCCAGCTTCTGGGATAAGAACTCATTGTTTGACAAAAATTGCTGGGAAAACTGGATAACAGTGTGGCGGAAATTAGGCATAGACCCATACCTGACACCGTACACAAGAATAAAGTCCAAATGGGTACATGATTTAGGTATAAAGATTGATACCATGAATAAACTGGAGAAGCAAGGAATAGTGTATTTATCAGATCTATGGAGAAGGGAAGAATTCTTTACTAAAGGAGAGATAGAATGCATTATGAAATGCAAAATGGATAACTTTGAGTACATTAAACTGAGAAGTTTTTGCACAACCAAACCCAATGCAACCAAAATCCGGAGGGATGTAGTAAATTGGGAAAGAATTTTTACAGCTAAGCTCGGGGATAAAGGCCTCATTTCTAGAATATATAGAGAACTGATCCAAATGTATAATCATACAAGTCATTCCCCAATTGATAAATGGTCAAAGGATATGAACAGGCAATTTTCAGAGGAAGAAATGAAAGCTATCTATAATCATATGAAAAAATGCTCTAAATCACTATTGGTTAGAGAGATGCAAATCAAAACAACTCTGAGGTACCACATCATACCTATAAGATTGGCAAACATGACAGAACAAGAAAATGATAAATGCTGGAGAGGATGTTGGAAAGTTGGAACACTAATTCATTGTTGGTGGAGCTGCGAGCGCATCCAACCATTCTGGAGAGCAATTTGGAACTATGTCCAAAGGGCTACAAAAATGTGCATACCCTTTGACCCAGCAATATCGCTACTAGGACTATATCCCCAAGAGATCATAAAAATGGGAAAGGGTCCCACATGTACAAAAATATTTATAGCAGCACTCTATGTAGTTGCCAAAAACTGGAAGTCAATGGGATGTCCATCAATTGGGGAATGGCTGAATAAATTATGGTATATGAATGTAATGGAGTACTATTGTGCCATAAGAAATGATGAACAAGAAGACTTCAGAGAAGCCTGGAAGGACTTATATGACCTGATGCTGAGTGAAAGGAGCAGAACCAGGAGAACTTTATGCACAGCAACAACCACAGTGTGTGAGAGTTTTTTCTGGTAGACTTAGATTTTTGTAATAACACAAGAACTTCTTACCAAAAAAAAAAAAAAAATCCCAATGGAGGATCTCAAGGCAAAATGCCTGCCACACTCAGAGAGAGAAATATGGAAGTCACTCACACATTGTAGCAGATCATGTTTGTGTATGTGTATGTGTTTGTGTATCATGTTCTGATTTGTTATACGATTTCTTTCATTTATCTTAGTCTGACTATATAGCATGACTATAGTGAAAATATACTCAATAGGAAAGTATATGTAGAATCTATACAGAATTGTATGCAGTCGTGGGGAGGGAGGGGGGTAGTGGGCAGTAGGTGGGGAGGGATAAAATCGCAATTGTATGGCAGTGATTGTTAAACATTACAAAATAAAAAAAATAAAAAAAAATAAAAACAAACACTTGTCTGGACCTTTCAACATACTAATTTTCTTCTCCTGTACCCTTTCTAGCTTAACCAGATCTGTCTTAAACTGTGATTCCTTAAAATGAACACATTATTCTAGATGTAGTTTGACCAGGATAGACCACAACAGGATGCTATGTCTCTCTTAATGCAACCTTAGATTTCATTTGCCTTCTTGGCTGCTATATCAGATTGTTTGTGAGGATCAAGTGAGTTAGCATTTGTAAAGGTTTTTCCCCCTCACTTAAAAGCATAATGTTGCCATTGTGGATATTTCTCTTTATTACTTCAAAACAATTACACAGAAGGGATTTCTAAGGGATAGTAGTCTTGTCTTTTCGTTTTAGCTTTAAATAACCCATCACTAATACTTCCATGAAATATAGAACTATTTGTCTGTTATAATTCCTTTATCCACTCAGCTTGTATAAAATAAGAAGAAGAAGAAGAAGAAGAAGAAGAAGAAGAAGAAGAAGAAGAAGGAAAGAAGACTTCTACTCTATTATGGTTCCCCAAGGAAATTGATTGAAATTATTAATATTATCAGAAATCCATTTTCTTCATGTTTGGAAATTTTCAACTTTGTAGGATGTTATGCTTGGATGAAATTGTTTCCCTTTGCTTGATTTGTATATCAAATGCTAGTCTTTTGCTTACTGTATCTTCAAAGAGCAGTGCTCCATAATATGGATTAGCATTCCATGATACATGAATTTGGCAGCTTGCCAAACACTTTATTTAACTCTAAAGTTTTGGAGCTTAAAACTACATATCTTGGTAAGTTACATTTGGAACTCTTTGATGATTGGATGCTGTGGCATCTAGCAGTCTGTATTTTTTCTCCTGTAGCAACAGTTTCAGGTATTCGCATTTCAACTATATTTCATTATGTTTTGTCTGGAAGGTCAATGATTGGTAAATTGTCTTCATGAGACAGAGTTTTTACTAAAAGGTAAGCTATTTTGGTTTGTGGGGACCTTAAATGTTCTACAATTTTTTTTCCAACTTTTGACTTTGAGGAAATATTTCTTCTTGGATAACCATATTTTCCATTATATTTCCATATATTTTTCAGTATGGTCCTTCAAGAATAACCATCTTCTGGTTTAAATCATTAATTATTTTGTTTTCTCTCCCTCCCCAAAAGTCTATGAACATTAAATTCTATTCTTTAGCTACTCTCAATACTCTTTTTTAAATTAAGCTTTTATAACCGTCTTGGGTTTTCTTTCAATTATTCCAAATTATATTTGGACACAGTTATAATCATTTCAGTATTATTTCCTTCTAAATTATAGGTCTTAAACTTTCAGTGTCTTGGAACCCTTTGGCAGTCTAGTGAAATTTATTGATTCCTTCTCAGTATAATGTTTTCAAATGCATAAAAAATCGTTTGGGCTTACAAAGTACATCAACTATATTGAAATAAAATTGTTTGTTTTTAAAAATAAACACAGGTTAACAGATCTCAGTTCAAGTATCACTAATCTAGATATTTCTCCTTTTAATGCTTTACAGTATCAATATTTCTCAATTGCATTATGGAGTATCATCACATATTTTTCCCAATCTGGTATTGATCTTTCTATAAATTATTCTTTGTGAGATTTTTTAAAAAATTTTTCTTTTTTATTATCTTACCTTACTTGTTTTATTTTTAGCTTTTTTAGATAGTAAAGTGAAATTAGGATTAGCCAGGAAGAAAAAGAATCACTCAGACATCCTGCCACAGATATCTATATAAAATAATTATGAAAATTATTATTTTCAAAATATATCATTGATAAAAATGCACCAGTGGGACACACAGGTTTTCACAGCTCTTTTCTTCCAAAAGCAGACTATATATTTATGATAATACAAGATGAGCTGGAGATGTAAATAGCAAGCTACTATATGGTATCTTTGCCAAGAAAACGCCAAGAAGGCATGAAGAGTCAAGTACAACTGAAGTACCTGAACAGCAAATTAACTTAAAAAAAAGTAGAAACCAATGAATCTTGGATGTTCCTGGTTTGCCAATTATAAAAGGCATTTTTTCTTGTTAGACCAAAGTAGAGGTTTCATAGTTTTACCAAAATAATGATCTCATTTATATATTAAGATAACAGAATTTTTTGGCAAGGGAGATATTTAATTATCACTATCAAATTAGGCATAAAGAGTCATAGGTATTTTTCAGTTTCATTGAAGATGCCTTGCCCAAAATTCAAATAGAGAAAGGATCCCATAGAGATGATTAAAATTCTACAGATGATCCTGCTTTCTGGAGGATATTGTTCTGAGTTCCTAAAATATTACAAGGCCTCTTCAATGTTATTCACAACTAATTAAAAATATTAAATTAGCATTACATACAGTAAACAGCACATGAATGTTTGTTGCTCATGTTGTGACATGTTATTCATGCATACCACCTTGAATTATTGTACAAATCTTGGATGGGCCAGAGTAAACTGAGTTTAAAGCATGGTTTTTAAGAAAGAAATCTAGCCAGTAAACTTCAAGAAAACTAGGTAGTTTCCAGGCATCAAAATTTACCTTCCTTTGCGCAAAATACCCTCAGGTAAGGGCATGATGTCCCATGTGGCCAGCAAGCCTGGGGATCTTCCCCTCCCAATTGGATATGTTTTTTCTTTAAAGAGGCCATCCCTTGAATGCTTCTTTAAAAGGCCTATTAACTGAATTGGCATTGTCTCACACAAAGTCAGAACTCAGACAGACCTTAGCTTAGAAAGACCAAGGTCTCCCACTGCATTCTGGGCCATCTCTAGTCATCCTGATCCATACCTGGCCACTGGACTGAGATGATTCTGAAGGAAAAACTGAGGCTGCTTATTTTGCACAGCCATCCCTCTTTCATCTCTGATTCAATTGCAAGTCACGTTATCATCTTCCTGATGCCATGGTCCTCTTCAATAATGAAGAACAAATTACAACAAGGCTTGGAAGGGCACTACGGATAGTAAATGAAGTAGGCCAATAATTAAATAGGAAGGAATATGGAACCTAGATTGCATTTAAGAAATTTCATTAATCTTTCAATGATCCAGAGCAACATTTCAATAATTAGGGATTATGTTGAGATCAAAAGAAAAAACAAAAACTTTTTTCCCTATATGGTTGCAAATCATATAACACTTCTAATGTTAATCAAAATTTTGAATGATCACCTCCCCAAAAAACTGAGAAATTAAATGGTTGATGCTAATAATGCAGAACACATTACCAATAATTACTTGGAAGATATAACTAAAAAGGTATCAACAAAAATTGTGTATGATCCTAAATGGAGGTTGGCTGTGAGGGATAACAGATGAACAACATAATACTCCTCTAGTACAAATAAAATAAGCACTGTACATTGGGTATAAATCTTTTCTTGAGTGAACATACCTGAAGACTGAAGAACACAATAAAAAATCACCTTGCATAAGAAAGTATGGAAGGGATCTCCACTGGTTGAAAGGATACTCACATTGATGAGATCACAGATCCACAATAATTTTGAATATTGCATAATATAATTTTATTATTACATAATGAATTACATAATATAAATTATTGATGAGAAGAATTAAGTAGTATTGGACAGAAATTTGGTCTTAGAGCAAAACAAACATTTTGCTCTTACACATGCTAGTTCTGTATAGAATAAGTTCAATTCACTTAAATATTTAGGATCCCCAATCAACTTTCTAAAACTGTAAAGTTACAAAAGAGTTACTGTTTGAAGAAGTTTCCAGTTACTTGCACCAATGGCATCCTATGTTCAGAATCTTTACCCACCCAAAATAAAATTATATAAAATCCTTAAAATGATCATTAGAATGTTTAGGGCTAAAGGATTTATTTTTCTAGAATGAGGAGTTAGATTAGGCACAGGTCTTCTTACCAGAGGTAGTTCTGCCTCCTTGTCACCAAAATGCTTTCCCTTGTTATTAAAAAAAAAGAATGTAGGGGAAATGGGAAATGTATGCTTTTTGACCTAATCTGACTCTTTACATTTCACATTCTTCCCCTACTGATTCTGCACACATTTGCACACAAGTACATGGGTGCAAACACATAACCAGAATTTGTTCTTTTTCAGTCATATTTTCTACTATTCAACCATCAAATCGTTTTTACCAGAAACTTTGACCCTGGTCCTAGAATCATATAGTGCAGAGAACCATTTAGTGGTTACTCTAATAAGTAAGCTCTCTGCTTTATTGTACCCACATTCAGACCTCTACCTTCTCTCCCCTCATTTTCATACCATGCCCCAGGGCTGGTGTTGCCTTCTCCCACTAGAATACAAACCTCTTGAGCGAAGGGATTGTTTTGTTTGCTTGAACTCCTATCCCTATCACTGAGTACAGTGCCTGGCAAACAGCAAGCACTTAATACATATTCTGTAACTCTGTCAGTTTGTCTCTGTATGCCATAATGATTTGGAATTAATCCTTGAGGGTAAATACTATGTGGTCTTTTTAAACTTTCTAAAATTAAATTTAATTCTTTCAACCAATAAATATATTTTCTCTCCTTCATTCCTCTCACTGAAAAAAAGACAAAAAAAATCCTGCTAAAAATATACAGTCAGGCAAAATTAATTCACATACTGGACATGTCAAAAAACATGTGGGACTACATAGTCTTTATATTTACATCCCCAGCACATAATGCAATGCAATGCAAACAATAGGTATTTAATTTTAATTGAGTAGAATTGAAAATCACTGAACGCTAATTATAGAATACATTATGTTTTAAAATGTATCCACTGTAGTTTTAGAAATAAGAATGAATATTAAAAAACCTCATGGTGATATAAAGAATGATGCCATTAAAGCAATTCTTTTTGACATCAGAATTCCCCTTAAGCAGAGGGTGAATCATAGGAATTGCCCCAGATGAAATAGCTTGGTGCTAAATTACTACTGAGACTAGCAATAATTATCAATGACAACACAACAATAGTATTTTGCCATTTACAAAGTGTTTTCTCACAAATATCTCATAGATAGGTAGGTAAAATAATATTATCTCTACTTCATACAGGCATATGGCACTATGTACATTTTTAGATATTATCCCCATTTTCATAAGTGAATATAATAAGGCTTAAATATGTCAAAAGACTAGAACAAAGTTGCACAGATAGGAAATGTCAGAACCCAGAATCAAACAATCCATTGTTTTTGTTTTCACTTCCCCACAGTTATGATCCTTGAACCTTTCTTCCTCTGTACCATTGCCCTCCCAAATCCAGAGTTTTAGGAGGAACATGTAGAAAGTAAGAATGTCGATGTGGAGTACGTTAAGTGAGTCAAGTCTCTTGATAATATCTCTGAGAATCCTTTCTCTTCCTCCAATATAGTTCTTCAAGCTGCATGAGTTTTATTCTCTTATGTCTCAAATGTCAAACAAATCATAGTCATGAATTCAAGAAAAAATATCATTTTGAATTAAGTGAATGAAATAATTTCACAGGGGAACTGAAAGTGCTGAAAGAAATTAATAAAGGTCCCTAAGCTCAAGAACTTTGAGAACTCTTGATTTAAAAAGATCTACTAAGATTTAATAGCAGTCAGTTAATTTGTTTATTGAAATATAATATTTGCACAAGTCTTATTATAGTAGAATACAATTTGACTCACACAGCCATTACTGTTACAGAGTGAAAGATTAGTGTTTAATATGAGAAGAGCTATTTATAATTTAATAGCTTTCCTTCTCCCTTTCTTCCTACTCACAATGATAAATCTTAGAGTAGGGAAAGGGAACCTGTGGCCTCGAAGCTATAAGTGGACCCCTAGATTCTCAAGTATAGCCCTTTGACTGAATCCAAATTTCACAGAATAAATCCCTTTAATAAAAGGATTTGTTCAATATTCATTCCTATGAAAAACACTAGAGAGTAACAGAATAAATGGAGTCTTCCTTAAAATTATAGGGAGCACTCATCCAAAACCATCAGCAAACATATGTAATAGGGATAAATTAGAAGCATTCTCAATAAGATTGTGGGGTGAAAAAAGAATGCCCATTATCCCTCCTGCACTAGAAATGTTAGGTTTAACAATAAGAGAAGAAAAAGAAATTGAAGGAATTAGAAGAGGCAAAGAAGAAACTAAGCTGTCACTCTTTGCAAATAATATGGTAGTATCCTTAGAGAATCCTAAAGAATCTAGTAAAAAATTAAGTGAAATTGTATACAAAGTTAGCAAAGCTGCAAGACATAAAATAAATCCACACAAATCAATAGCATTTCTACATATTATTAACAAAGCCCAACAACAAGAGATAGACAAATTCCATTTAAAATTACTGTAGACATTATAAAATATTTGGGAGTCTACCTGCCGAAACAAATCCAGGAACTATATGAACACAATTACAAAACACTTTTCACACAAATAAAGTCAGGCCTAGATAATTGGAGACATATCATTTGCTCATGGGTAGACCAAGTTAATATAAGAAAAATGATAATTCTACCTAAACTAACTTACTTATTCACTGTTATACCAAAAAAAAAAAAAACCTACCAAAAATTATTTTATAGAGGTAGAAAAAATAATAAAATTCATCCAAAAGAACAAAAGGTCCAAAATATCAAGATAATTAATGAAAAGAAATGCAAGGGAAGGTGGCCTAGCTATTCTAGATCTTAAATTGTGTTATAAGGCAGCAATCATCAAAACTACTTGTTACTGACAAATAAATAGAGTGGTGGATCAGTGGAATAGATAAGGTACGCAAGACACAATAATCTATGACTATAGTAATCTACTGCTTGATAAATCCAAGGATTCCAGTTTCTAGGATAAGAACTCAGTATTTAACAAAAACTGCTGGAAAAACTGGAAAATAGTAGAAACTAGGCATAGACCAACATCTTACACTCTACACCAAGTCAAAATTGGTACACAATTTAGATATAAAGGCTGATGCTTTAATAAATTAGGAGAGCAAGGAATAGTTTACTTGTCATATCTGTGAAGAAGGGAAGGGTTTATGACCAAACAAGAGAGAAAACATTATGAAATAGAAAATCAATTATTTTAATTATGTTAAATTAAAATGGTTTTTGAACAAGCAAAACCAATGCAACCAAGATTAAAAGGGAAACAGAAAGCTGGGAAATAATCTTTATAACCAGTGTCTCCGACGAGGGTCTCATTTTTAAAATATATAGAGAACAGAGCCAAATTTATAAGAATATAAGTCAGTCCCCAATTGATAAGTGGTAAAAGGATATTAACAGGAAGTTTTCAGAGGAAGAAATTAAAGCTATCTATAGTCATACGAAAAAATGCTCTAAATCGTTGATTAGATAAATGCAAATCAAAATAACTCTGAGGTACCACATTGTACCTATCAGATTGGGTAATATGACAAGACAGGAAAATGATAAATGTTAGAGTGCATTGTTGATGGAGTTGTGAACTGATCCAAACATTCTGGAGAACAATTTGGAACTATACTCAAAGAGCTATAAAACTGTGCATACCCTTTGACCCTACAGTATCACTTTTTGTCTGTATCCCCAAAAGATCATAAAAATGGGGAAAGAACCCTCAGGTACAAATATTTATAGCAGCTCTTTTTGTGTGGCCAAGAATTAGAAATTGAGGGGATGCCCATCAACTAGGGAACAGCTGAACAAGTTTTGTTACATGAATGTAATGGAATACTTTTGTGATATAAGAAACAATGAGCAGGCAAACCAGAAAAACTTGGGAAGACTTATATGAACTGGTGCTGAGTGAAACAAGCAGAACCAGAACATCGTACACAGTAACAGCCACATTCTGTGATGACTAATTTTCATAGACTTGGTTCTTCTTAGCAGTGCAAGGATCTAAGACAACTTCAAAAGACTCATGATAGAAAATACTATCCACATGCAGAGAAAAAGCTATGGATTCTGTATGTAGATGGAAGTATACTTTTTGCTCTGTTTGTTATTTCCTTCTCATACTTCCTCCCATTGGTCTTAATTCTTTTTTACAACATGGCTAATGTGAAAGTATGTCTAATATGAATGTATATGTAGTGCCTATATCAAATTGCAAGCTGTCTTGGGGAGGGGATGTAATGTTAAGGTAATTTGAGGATCTTCCCTGTCCCTTAATAGGCCCATGTGACCTGCTTTGAGCTCTGGTCCAGCTCCCAGCTTGAGTCACATGGAGCTGATATTGGGATGGTGGGAGGACCTTCCAAAACTGGTGGAGAAGGAAGGGAGAAGGAGGTGGAGCTGAAAGAGAGAGGCAGCAAGCAGATTAGAGCAACTAGCCTGGGTGAGAGAGGGACATTTCACCTAAAGGAGCTTGTTTGTGGGGAGGCCTGTCTGAGGAAAGGCTTGGAGATGTCAGTCTTCATTCTATTGGGAAGGTGTACAAACTCCCTTGCTACCATGGTGGAATTGGCTTTCTGATATCTGAATAAATATCTTGGTTTCATCTTTGAAGAAGAGAGTTTATATTTTGATAACTACCCTGGAAATAAGCCTGCATATACATAGCAGCTGCTATGAGTATCTCATTGGCACTACAGGGGGTTGAGAGATTGAGGGAGAAAATTTTAAAACTCAAAGCCTTATGGAACTGAAAGTTGAAAACTAACAACAAATTAATTAATAAATAAAAGAATTTGTTCTGTAAAACTTGGACTTGCCACATCCAAGGACGTAGATATGTGCCCTCAAAGCTGCAGGTTCAGAACTTCCTTTTTTTGCTACACCACCCAGGGACTCCTTACCAGGGGATGCTACCCTCTCTGCAGGTTCTCATCCCTGTTCTAGAGTATCTCTCTAGGCAAGTGGCAATCCTTTACCATGCTTACAGGCAACTAGGTGATGCAGTGATAGAGCTCTTAGCCTGAAGTCTAGAAGAGAAAACTTTAGTTCAAATGTGAACATAGATCCTTATTATCTGTGTGACCTTGTGCAAGTGACTAAAATTCTCCCTGCCTCAGTTTCTTGATCTAGAAAATGAAGATGATAGCAGTACTTACTTGTCATGGTTTTTGTGAGAATAAAATGAGATGACAGTTGTAAAATGTAACAGAATCCAGAACATAGGAGACATTTTCTCATGATTTTCAAATCAAGTGCTTTGGAGAAAGAACACAAAACTTGGAGTCATCAGAACTGAATCAAATCCTTATTCTACCAATTTCAATGTAACCTCTCAAGACCTCAGTTTCCTCACCTGTAAAATTAGAAGATGGGCTAGATGACCACTATGATGTAGATCTATGATCTTATAACTCATGGTATAGATGGGGGTGGGGATAGTTTTAGAATATAGAGGTCAAAATTGCAGAGGCATATTGAGTTTCTAATAACTTCAGTTTTAAAAAAACACAAAATAAAGTTTTAACATATCAGACAATTTCAAGCCTTGAATGTTTCGACCTCTTCCCATGGGAAATGATGGCAGTACTTCTTGTCTGTTCTCAACCAAAGGGAGAGATATGGTAAGAGGTCTACAAATACAGCACTTTTTCTGGTAGTAAAGTGCTAGAAACAAAGCAGATTCCCATTGATTGGGGAGTAGATGGCTAAATAAGTTGTAGTACATAAATGTAATGGAACATTATTATTTTGTATGCTTAAATTAAGTATTTATTATATGCAACACATTGTGCTGTGTAGAGATAGAACAGCAAAAGTCTCCATTCTCAAAAAGCTCATATTATAATGGGGAAGACAATAAATGTCCAAGATTTCAGCTGAAAATCACATGGAAGTCATTCTTAGGATGTTAATGATTCTTAGTATTTTAGGATTCTTAGAATTCTTTAGATTCACTTATTCTCTGGGCTCATGAGTTAGTTGTCCTGGGCTTTCCCCAGGAGTCTGAGGGGACATGGTTATGAAAGTAGTGGTGGTAGTTTGACTTAACTGGCAGTGCTACCTCCTGCCTCTCAGCCAGGATATTTTGCTACTTCAGCTAGTCTGGCTTGTTTGCTTTGTGTATGGTAGTTGGCTGACAGATGGTGGAGATGGCTGGTGCTATCTTCACAGCAGTTGCTTCTTCAGATGATGTCTCTGGAGGCTGGACTGGAAGCAGGAAATATGGTGGGAGGGATTACTTCTTATTTAAGTTCTTTTGCCTACTTGCCTACAGGTGGCATTTCTTTGGCATTTGTTGCTGGTAATGATGAGGAAGGTGAGTCCCTCTTCCAAATGATTGTTCCCCTCATTGATGACTGTTGGGGCTTGGTTGGAAGCACATGTGGTGGTTTTGAGAAGTCTGTCCCCATCAGGGCCTGAGGGGGAGATGTTGGTCAAGTAACAGTGGTTGACTTTTCTAGAACATTCTGCCTCCTTGTCTTTCTGGTGCCTTGCTGCTTCAGCTTCCCTGCCCTGTATGTGCTAATGAATGAGCAATTGGTAAAGATGGCTGGCTCCTCTACAGCAGTTGGCTAAGCTAGAGGCAAGAATGGTGATCTGAGCTTTGCCATTTTCAGGGCTTCTTTGCCTATCTTCTTGTTGGTACCACTTGGTCATCAATTGTTGCTGGTGGTTATAAGAAAGATACACCTTCTTCTCCTCTATTATTTCTCTCTTTGAATGACAAAATGAATAGATAATATTGAAAATATTGGCATGATCTGATGCAATTGTAGCAAGCTGAGACAAGAAAACACTATCCATGATGTCCATAGCAATATAAATGGCAAGAACAACTATGGAGCAGTCAAAAGTGTAATAAAATGTAAAATTATGAAGTATAACCCCAAAGCAGAGATGGGAGAAGAACATAAATGATTACTGTGATGCCCATTTGACAACCATAACCTTGTTTATAAATATGTACAATTAACAGAATAAAACCTGAGACCAAATGAAAAACTCAGAGCAAGAAGAAGATTAGGGTCCATTTCCTGCTTCTGCTCATGATTGGTTCCTAAATTCTTGTCTTCCTAAGGCATTGGTCATCATACATAATAGAATCTTGCTAAACCATGCTATGATGCACAGATCTTTAAATAATATTATGGGACATATAATTTATTTCTCTAATTGCATAAAGGGTTTGAGATAATCATGTATTTTCTCCAAACAGTAATCTAATTTGAAAGAAGAATGATTTGGAGAAACTATTCAGCCTTACATCCACCAAGTTAGATAGATAGCATTTTGCACATAGGCACTTAATAAACTCCATTTGAATTGAAGTATTTATTTAATATACACTTATCTCAGCTTGTCTTATTTGCCCCTCCAATAGGTTGATTCGATTTGTTTTCTAAAATATGTGACTGCTCTAGTTAATCTTCCTCTTTCCTACCTATAAACAACTTATTTTCAGGACCATGGTCCTCTGTGAAAATTACATTTTCACAATTCAGACAATATTCAGCGTGCTCAAAGAATTGAAGTGTCTGGAGAAAACAGCTTTGAAGTGGGTCCTCTGATGCTCATCAACTTTAAAGTGAAAAATAAAACCAAATATAGAGGAAAAACTCAATGCAATCTATTTGCTTTGGATCATAGATCGAAGATAATTCCAAGATGAAGCAGAATAATAACATAATACATGGTAGCAGAATACAATTCCAGAAATGTGATGGAAAATGTTCCCTAAATACAGAAGTGACTTCAATCAAATTAACAGACAAGTGAAAACATTCTTATAGTTCACAGGCATCATATGACTCATCTGAATGGAAAAATTTTTAAATAAGAATTTGCTTTGAGAGGCAAACTAATCTGATATGATTTGTTTATGTACCTGGTGTTGGCAAGAAGATAAAACTATTATCTATTTTTAAAAAAATAAATGTTTCCTTCACTTCAGTTTTTCATAGATTATAAATGAGAAGCAAATGACTAACCCAATATACATTCTAACCTCTTTTTTTAAGAGTTACAACATCACACAAGAGAGCAAAGAACATATGTAATACAGGACAGTAGTAATGTCAACAACTTAGATTTTTATTATCCTTATAATGATACTTGTGTTGAAGATATGCAATTTTTCCCTAAAAAAATGTGATTGATTTTTTAATTGCTATCATTTCCTAATACTTCTCCCAAAAGATTCTCATTCAGAAACAACAGAAGGTAAATAAATCATTGAGCATGTCTGATAACGCATACCTAATCCCACATCCATATTCTGCTACCTCTCTGAACAAAATATGTTTTTGGTTTTCCCATTACCAGTCTTCTGGAGTCAAGGTTGGTAATCAAAGGTATCCATGTTTTTCCTGTGTACTAATTACTTGCTTAAAGTTACTGAAAGACACTTTCTTTGAGACTTGTTTGCATCAAGTCTTTGGAAATACAGTGATTTGTTTCTTAAAAATGTAAATGGATTTAATTCACTAAAGAAATAAAGACTAGACACTTTGCAGATGGGATTTTTGATCATTGTCATATTTTCATTAAAAAATGAAAGTGGATGCTTCCAAATAATGTTCATAGATAATGCATAATTCACAGATACCTCCGTTAAATATAAATATTCTGTTACCCAATTTCAGTGTTCAGTTTCCCCAAGTGTGTTTATTTTCATAATTAATTTGACTCACCCTGTTACATTTACAGTGTGGCTTGTTGGGAATTAGAGCCACAAATTTTTTCTCTGATAGTGTAAGTCCTGGGAAATCATATCAGTTTAACTACCTCAACCCTGCCCTGGGAAGAATGTATTGGGAAGATTGTACTCTCTGGGCTGCCTAACATGCCAAGAACAGAGCAAGCTTCTCTATGATGTCAGTGAGAGGCTGCTAAAAGGTGCTACAATGCCCCAGCTGGGTTACGGGATGAGTTACAGAGCGATTAGCATAGGCTTGAGGAACATATGCTCGACAAGTCTTTATGTGACAGGTGCTATAAAGAGGAACCTTAGAGACTTTCTCTGAGGGCTTACTATTCAGGCTTCTCAAGTACTTAAGAACTGACTGTGCCAAGGAAAGACTTTTAAAAGATGTAATGACCTATCTTTCTAAAACCCTATACATGTAATTTGTCATTGACGTCTGTGTTTGTCCTTCATTTTCTACGTAAAACGAACATTAAAAAATGAACATTTAGAACGTTGATGTAGTTCTTAATGAAGTGGTAGCTCAGAAAGGCCTATGTGAAATCATAATTTACCACAACAAAAACAAAACAAAAATAAACACATTCCCAGTCTTCATTGCTCTTGGTTATGATGTGCATGACTTTGAAAGAGATGTTATCGGCAAATAAGCAGGGAGCCTAAATCTCTCAAACAAGGATATTAGATTCCTCCTATCCCAGGAAGAAATCAACCTTCAGAACGAAAGTAATTGAAATGTCATATCCCTGAATTTACAAAAATGTAAATTTATGCTCAAATTGATTAATGCTTTGCCCTCTGTGATATACTGCTCCATAGTCTCATATGGAGGCTAGGTGATACAGTGTATAAAGTGCTGGAGTCAGGAAGAACTGAGTTCAAATCTGCCCTCAGACACTAGATATGTAATCCTGGGCAAGTCACTTTACTCTGTTTGCCTCTGTTTTATCATCTGTAAAATGAACTGAAGAAGAAAATGGAAAACCACTTCAGAATCTTTGCCAAGAAAACTTCAAATGATGATACAACTGAAATGACTGAACAACAAAGACTCATATGGTATTTGGAGGCGGGGTTGGGGAAGGTTACTGGTACAGTTACTGATTATTTGCAATATTTCCACATCAGATTTGGTCCTAGAGGATCTGAGTTTGAACCCTTTCCCTACTAATTACAACTTGTATGGCCTTGGACAAATTACTTAACCACTCTGGGCCTCAGACTGCTCTCTTGATCTCTCACTGTCATTTGCCCCACATATATAATGAATTGTTGAGAATGGTCAGTTTTACATTTTCAACATCCTTTATATTTGCCCCTTTCTTCCTACTTACAAGATGACAATACAAGCTCAGGTTTATATCATATTTCACCTTGAATATTACAGCAGTTCCCTAATTGATCTTCCTGTCTCAAATCTCTTTTCTGCAGTTCATGCCCCACTTAACTAGCAAAGTGCTTTTTTCCTAAAGCAATAGGCTAACTATATCACTCTCTACTCAATAAAATTCAGTGACTACTTATTGCCTTTAAAAACACGTAGACCAACTTTTTCTGTTTGGCTTTAAAAGTTCTTCACAACATTCCTCCAGTCTATCTTTCATTTCTTATTACATATTACTCCCTTTCCACACTATATAATTCAGTCAAATTAGGCTTCTTTAAACTCTATTTCCTACATCCACAACCATGCACAGGTTGTCCACGATGCCTGAAATGAATTACTTCTCAATTTCAACTTATTTCTTTCAGGACTTAGCTCAAATGCAATCATTCTGACCCACTGCTGCTGCAAACATTGACCCTCATTACCATCTATTTACTTCATCGATAAAACACATACACACACACATGCACACGCACGCACACACACATACACACACACACACACACACACACACACACACACAAGTGACATCTCCCCCAGCAGAATTTAAGCTCCTGGAGGCCAATGACTATTTTTTTTGTCTTTTTATCCCTAGTTCTATTCTCATAATAGAGAAAGGCAAAAGATGGTCCCCACTCTCAGGGGGTTCACAGTCTAAGAGGGGAGACAACATGCAAACATCTATCTTCAAATAAGCTACAGGCTATCCTCCAATTTCCCAGGAGTAACATTTCTGGAAAATGACTAAAAAGTCAAAAACACAAATACTGATACCTTAAACCTATGGGAAATAGTGGGTTAGGTTCCCATGACCACCAAAAGATGTAACCTTTTATTACAGATTACTGAAAATACAATTTCTCTGCAAAATGTTCTTTAGAACAAAACATTAATTCTGAAAATGTATACATTTCCTAACACAGTAACTAAAAAATAACTCATAAAATGCAGTACATAAAATAAATATGTAAAATGTTGTTCTTGCTATTAATTCCCTAGAATTGTGTAACCTTTTGTTCTAATACCTCAATAAAAATCCCATTGAGTCAATGGGTTTCATGTGGGCTGTGGGCAGAAGGCACAGCAGCCATGGCAGTGGTGAGTGGTGAGGGCTTCTGTCTTCAGGCTTTGGGCTTCTTGGCCTAGGTGGCTTCATGGAGTGTGGCTTTGAGGAGATACCTACCTTGAGAGGATGGAGGATGAAGAAGAGGAGGAGGAGGAAGAGGAGTTGGACTTCTCTGGGGGCTATGATAGCTTCCAGGGCCACAACAGCATAAGGGCAGGAAGAACATCTGACCTGGAAGAGTCCAGTGACCCTCTGATCTAAGCTGGAGGGCTTTTTCAAGGCTTCAGTGGTGGAGAGCACTCTCCCTCAGGCAATCTGGGGACACAGTTGATGAAGAATTTCCTCCTTTATGTTGATCCCTAAAGTGCTTCTGGGTAATCTGCCTGTTAGTCCGAACTCTCTTACCTCCAGATAAGCCAAACAAACCTGAGTCCCTCTTTCACATGGCTGCCCTTCATGTATCATAACACTGTCTACCAGGCCCCCAGCCATTCTACTTTCTTCAGCCTCTATTATGAGGAGTATCTAAATGTTTTCAGACCAATGCAGAGTTCTCTGGAAGATAGATTTTGGGAAACTTTGTAGTATACCATCTCAATTATCTACCTAACTCAGACCTCATGGCCTTTCCCATGAATTGCTGTTGAGCATTTCAGCACATATGAACCTGACTTCAGTCCTTTATTTTGGTCTTTATCTGTTTTTATCTTGTTAGTGGCAGACTGAAATTTGCTGTCAGTCATCCAACATGGTAGCTATTCCTCTCAGGTTCACTATAAAAAGCTTAATGTCTATTAATCTTGAACGAATTGTAAAATTGATTAAATCAAAATAATTAAGAATTAAAAAAAACATTGATTTCAGACAATATTCACTTTTTATAACATGTGAAATCTATAGTACCATAAATACTATACAGGAAATAATATTATTAAAACCAATTTTTAACCTGATTCTTAGCTTCCACTGTGCCAGATAACAGTATGATGGCATCATATTGCTTGATTTACTGCTGCAAACCATTCTACTTTGGTCACCATCTGAAAGAATGGGAAAGTTTGCTGGTGCTTAGTCACTGCTTTTGGAAGACAACCATATTGGGGAAGTCTCAACGTGACCTCTGATCCTCTGATTTTCATTTATGGTGCATGGCATTGGAGATCCTGAAGCTTACACCAGCTTGAAATAATTCATCAGCAATGTCTGCTTCTTCAGCCATTTGAGATCTTTAAGGATTTTGCAGTATGGGAATATATCAGAGGTGAGTTGACATTTAAAATGGAGGTTGCCATAGATGATGGGATCAATAAACAGTGAAAATGTTCAACAAATGCATGGGTAGCTCTTTAGCAAATGATTAAAATATGCAGCAAAAGCACAAAAACTCTTTACAATTATAAGGTTAACAACACCAATGAAGTACCAAGTAGAATAAAAGCCACTCCCCAAACTTGCACACATCTTGTCTCTCATTTATTTTTTTATCTAAAATGCATAACCATGAATGTGCACAGTTGCCAATGGGAAAGTGAAAATGAGCTTACTAACAAAATCACACCAATGCTTGAAATCATGAAAGTTAAACATGGGAATTGTTGAGGATTGACTGTATATACAGAATAAGGTGAAGATAATCAGCAGAGAACATTAGAATTAAGGGGAATTGGGAAACACTTTTATAGAAGGTAAGATTTTAATTGAGATTTGAAGGAAGCCAGAGAAACCAAGAGGCACACATATTGAAAGAGTGCATTCTAAGCAAGTAGGGTAGCCAGTGAAAATTCCAAGAGTGGGGCGATGGGATGTCTTATTCAAGAAACAGAAAGGAAGCCAAATGCCACTGTATCACCAAGTAAGTGGGAGGGAGAGTAAAATGAAAAAATAATAAAGTGTTAGGGGAAGGCTATAAAGGGCTTTGAATATCAGAAAGTTTTATATTTGATCTTGGAGGTGATAGGGATTCATTGGAGTTTATTGAATTGGGGGTAGGATAACTTATTTCAGGAAAATTATTTTGACAGCTGAATGGAGGATAAAATGGAGGAGATGGTGGGGGAAGAGATGCTACAGACAGACCAACCAGGAGACCATTACAACAGTCTAGGGATAATGTGACAAGAGCCTGCATCATGTGATAGCTTTGGCACAGGAGAAAAGGGCATATTGTAGAGTTGCTAAAACGGTAAAAATGAGACTTTATTAACACAGTGGGTATGGAGAGTAAGAGAATGAGGAGTTAAGCATGGCACCTGAGTTTTAAGCCTAGATGACTAGGAGGATAATAATACCCTCAACAGTAATAGGAAAATTAGGAAGAAGTGTGGGTTTGGGGGGAAAGATAATGAACCAGTTTGGACATGCTGGTTTTATGATTTCTAGAAGAGTTCCATTTTGAGACGCTTAATAAACGCATGCTTGCCTGGTTATCTAGTAGGTTATAGAAAAATTATGATATGAATCACTGGAAGAATTTCCCATACCTAGAAATTCACACATCTTTAAGGCATTTCCACACACTTAGTCTTTTTGTCTTTCTTTTGGCCCCACTCCATTTAGAACAATATTTCTCTTAGTTTTGACTGTTTTTTTCTATTGTGCAAAAATAATATTTAAATAGGTACCTATTTGTGATACTGTGTCCAATCTGTTTAGTTTTCTTTCCTTTGTGCATTTTGATTTCTCGGAGTTTGAATAACATTTCCTATAGAATTATGTACTTTTAGACTATATCATTTCATGAATACATCATTCCCAAAGGAGACTGAAACATTTATTTTGCAATATTCTTTGGGGAAAAAATTGTGAATATAATGGAATCCTCTCCTTTAAAAAGAATCCTAGTGTCAGAATCCAAATTTCACACTCTATTTCAGCTGGCAATTGCAGACTTGACATAGTTTACTTGAATTAATATAATAATTATCTGTATAAAAGGATTAAACCCATCTCTAGTCCATCAATCAATAAATATTTGTTAAATAATTACTATGTGCTAAGTTCTACAGATACAACAGATAGTGCCTCTCTTCAAAGAGCTCACAATTTAATGGGGAAGACCTTACTTTCTTTCTATTGCATTTATTCTTTTGTGTAGTCTAATATCACCATTCTCAACTTTCAGTGGTTTCAGTGATGAACAACATGATAGGGCAGCTAAATGGTACAGTGGACAGAGAACTGGATCTGAAATCAGGATTATCAAAGAGTTCAAATTCAAATTCAGATGCTGAGCAATTCATTTAATCCTATTTGCCTCAGTTTCTACATCTGTGAAATGAATGGGAGAATGAAATGGCAAACCACTCCAATATTTTTGCCAAGAAAACCCCAAATGGGGTCACAAAAAGATACATTTGAACAACAAGATGACAGTAGTTGTTATTCTCATGGTTTTCAACCAAATAAAATGGGCGGATAAGAACCTTTTCACAATACAATAAACTTATCCTCATATTATGACCAAAAGACAGCAACATCATACTACGTAAAACCAAAATTGACTAATTTGTGGTTATGACCCTAGGCATACCTTATGAATACAGAAAATGCCATGAAGTCACTAAAACTTGGTGATAGAGAGGAGGAGCAAGGGTTGGCAAGAATTTTGTTCAAAAATCTACACTTGAATTTATGCCTGATATACTTCCCATGTCATATGTAGAGTTTCACAAAACTCTATTGTCGATGTCATTAAAGTAAATGTCTTCAATAAAATAAACATTATTTATGAGAGAGATGGAAGTTATCTTGCATCCCTGAATAGAGCTCATCCTTCCCTTTGCCATTCTTTTATTACTTATAACTGATTTAGTGTTCCCTAGATGTTTTAACAGTTTCTAAAATATGACCACATCTCTCAATAAAACCAAATCTATCTAAGGCAGAATGTAATCAATATCCTTTGCATCTCTCCAACAAACTGCATTTTCAAGTTGTGAAAAGTAGAAAAATATATGAACATAGTTTAATATAAAATAGCATAGCATCTACAGGGGCATATACTTTAAATTTCTTAAGTATATGATTGAGGATAATGGGAAACAGACTGGATGTGCAAACATGTAACTACTTAAATGTACCATTATATTATCAAGTATGTGTCACAGATTGGCTCTGTTATGACTAGTCTAACCATCTGTAGTTTGGGAGCTCATCCTGACTCCTGGAAGAGCATTCTGCTAATGTGCTGCATGAGAAGAGCTTTAATTAATCATTAAGTGGCCTTACATCATGCAGCGCTATGGCTTCTGTTTCCAATCAACTAGATCTTTGGAGAGCAGGTTGAGAGCAGCAGTGACGGCAGTAGCTGTAGCAACAGCCCAGGCCACAGCAGCCACTGGAAACATGAAACACAACGAGGAAAGTGTCGATTACCATTAGTTCTGAGGGCACTGTGCTTTGGAACCACTACTTTCACTGTTTAATAAACAGGCCCTCAGTATCTCGTTGCTGATCTGAGGGTCATTTGGGCAGCTTGCCAGGAGTAAAATCTAATTTGCACCAACCAGAGTTGATTCTGTCTCTATTTGTGGAGGTGTGATCTATGGAGACTTTCTGGCTTGGATCATGATTAGAAAAAAAATTCATATTCTGGGATCTGTCTTTTTAATGGTCTCAGCTTTGCATTAAATATCAGAATATCTCCAGGCCATAATCCAAGACTACAGAGGTTACACCTCAGCCACCTCATATACCATCCGCTTTTCACACATACTTAACAATATTGCTCCCTTTTCAAAATGTGTAAAAATAACACTGTTCTTCATATTTCCCTGGGAATAAAGACCATGCATACCAACAAACAACTGTCATCATCTTTCCACTGTAGATATATAAACAGATACAGAGGGAGAGAGAAGGAGAAGAGAGGAGAGAGACAGAGATAGAGTCAGAGATAGAGACAGAGACAAAGAAAGACCATCTGCATATGTATGTATGTATGTATGAACATATGTACATATGTACACATGCAATTTTATTTCAACCTTGCATTAAAACTTTTCCCATCATAAGGGACACAACTTCGCTTTGGGAGATGTCTGGCTTTCTGCCTCACAGAGAAAATTTATGAAAGTACATGACATCCCCTGAGTATCCTGACTCCAACTTCCCTCTCAAGCATAAAGTTCAAAACTGAAAGAAAAAATTTTCATTAAAAATGTTTAAAAAAATAGGATTCAATGCCAGTAGACTTCCTTTAAGGGTTAATTTAGGCAACATGTCTTTGGAGAAATCTTTTCTGATCCCTCTAAGAATTAGTATCCTCCTGAGTTTCACATTATATTGCATTTATCTCTTTAAATGCTATATCTCCCTTCTGACCTCTCCAGCCAGGAGCATATAAGCTCTTTGACTTTTTTTAACAAAATTTTTCACACATAGGAATAGAGACTGAATCTGTTATTTCATTGGTATAAGGGACTCCTTGATTAGGAAGCTCCCATGACTGATGGAAGTTGGTATCTCTTAAACCTATACTTTTAAGCAAGTTGCTTAGATCAGTGGTATCAAACTCAAAGAGAAATGAGGCCATTAATTCATTGATAAAGATCCCTGAAGGCTGCATATTGACTTAGTTTTTAAATGTAATATTATTTGCTTTTTAATTTTATTTTGTTAAATATTTCCTGATTACATTTTGGTTCAGACCTGATACTATTAGGGGTCACAAGCCACAGGCTGCATGTTTGGCATGTCTGGCCTACTGTATTGCATTAAGTGATTTCCCCAAGGCCACACAGTATTTGTCAGAAATGAGATCTGAACCTATGGCTCTGAGGCCAGGTCTATATGCCTGCTTACCTACCAGAGTAGATAATTAATTAAAGTTTGTAGAAATTAATTAAACAGTTGAAGAAAGATGAAAGATTAACTTCAATGAGTAAGCTCTCTTCCAAAGACATGAGTGAAGTCTCATTCAAATAGTCATGAATAGATAAATTTATCCCCCAGATGCATCCAGCATGTAATGCCAGGTCCAGTGTCTTTAACAGTAACTCGGTGACTCTTCCAACTATTCTGTGCTGCTCCTGGTAATTACTCTAGTGTGTATTTTCCTATTGCTCCCTGTCAATTGATTCCTCTTAGGAATATTTACTGCCCCCACAGACAGTGTCTGGAACTGCCCTCAGATAAAGTCAAGCCATCTGTCGTGGAAAGCAGCCTTTGCCACTGTAGAGAGAAAGGTCTCCAGATTTGTCCTTATCTCAAGGGATTCACAATTCTTTCTGGGAAAGCTACGTTACTATAGGGCTAACTGAGTAATGCCAATTGAGAATCCTCTTATTCATGAAGATTCTCTGTTTTGTAATTACTTCTCCCAACTTATGTCCTAATAAAAGTTTACTCCCAAAGCTAGACCTTCCCAAAATCCATCTCCTAAAGTCCCAGTAATCAAACCATATAAATACATAGTGTTGAGGTGGTAAGGAGGCCCTAGGCTAAACATTATATTCACTTATCTTACCCATTGACAATTCCTTATCTTTTTATGAATCATTAAATGTTTCAAAGACCTTTAGCTCACATAACAGAAATGACACAAATAACACATAGCAGAAATAAAAAACAGAAAAAAGAAATAAAAATCTTAAAGTAAAAAATATTGTGACGTCAAGGAATATCAATGTTATGTCATCATTTTACATCATTAAAGGAGCTTTATTGGGTTGGCTTAAGTTTTGCATTTATACCCACAGAATGTCAAAGTCTTAGAGAAATTTGTCCAGTTTGTTGAGCAGAGGTATCCTTGAATGTTTATGGAAGGAAATGATCAAGAGCTCCCCTAGATGTGAAGACATAAATAAGCTGCTATTTGCATTTTTGCATGGACCCATATTAACAAAATTATAGATCAATTAAATAAAGGAATTGTCTGAGTCATGAATGTTCATTTACAAAAGATATATACAATTTTTTGCATTTTTTTCTGTAAAAGATAAATAGATGGAGAAACAGTTGAGGGACTCAGAAAGAAGAAGGGTTACAAAGATTGAGAGTTAATCCACTGCAGAGATAGCTGCCACTCCAGTAAACTATGGGATAATAATTACCATTTCATAATATAGTCCTATTTTCCTGTGAGTGTCATCTCCTTAGTTTCTATATTGATCACAATGCAATTCTCCACCTCTCCCATAAGCCAAAATAGATCATGCCCTTAAAATAAAATCTCTTTTCAAAGTGGGAGGAATCAGGTTTTATTAAAGAATTCTTTGGCAGGAAGGCATAGGGGTGGGGGCAAGGAAGTGTAGTAAACCTATATTTGGAGCAATGTGGGAAGGGATCATGGTCTGCTCTTGTGTCCAGTCCCCTACACCATGTTGAACAGCACTGTTTCACACAGTAGTTACTCAAAAATATAGTATTGGTCTAAATATAGACTGATCTCTCTCCCTAAATGATCTACCTTATATCAAATGAATGCATCCTGTAATAGATTTCCAATAAGCATTCTCCCCCCCCCCTTCCCTAGCATGGTCCTGGCCTCAATAAATAAATCAATAAACATTTCTTTAGAACTCATTTTGTATCAGCCACTATACCAAGAACTAGGGATAGAAAAAAGAGTTAAAAAGATTCTGCCTTAGAGGGGCTCACAATTTAATGGATGAGACAAGCAAACAAGTATGTACAAATGATATATGAAAGGTACAAATGGAAAATAATTAATAGTGGGAAGGCACTATATTAACAGGGTTTGGGAAAGGCTTCTTGTGAAAGATAGTGTTTTAGCTGGGACTTAAAAGAAGCCAGGGAAGCTTGTAGGTGGATTGGAGACCATTCCAGGCATGGAGGACAGACAGAAAAAAATATATATTCACAATTAAAAAATGGAATGTCTTATTTGTGCAACAGCAAAGAGGACTGTGTTATCCAATTGAAGAATACACGGCAGAGGGTAAAGTATGAGAAGACTGGAAAAGTAGAAGGGAGCTGTGTACTCAAACAGAAAGTGTTGAATTTGCAATTGGTCTTCAATTATCCCTTTCCCTCTCTTCCACTGCAAGATACAGGACTCTGAATTTATCAACAATGCTTCATTGGATCAGGTCTCAATATCCCAAATGAATGCAGCTAGAGTAACTTGATGTTCTTTTCCTAAACCATTTTTCATTCCTAATAAACATATTTAATGCAGTTATTAATGTAATTATGTATTATGTAATTATATATACATATATATCCTGTATACATATATATTTTATATACAGATTTGTGTGTGTATATATCATACATACATGTGTCTATGTATGTGTGTGTATACACACTTATATTTCAAATAAATTTCATTTTACTAGTGGTCAATATTTGAAAACATACTATATATATATTATATATACATATATATATATGTGTATTAGAATAGCATGATAATATTGGGTGGGGGCAGGATACTAGAAATAGAATCAAGAAGACCTAGAATCATATACTACCTGTGGCATTAGTTATGTGACTATGGAAAAGATATCAATGAGACTCAAGTTACTTTCTATAATTTATATAAAAAGTTACAGATAAGTAGCCATCTTTGTTGGCAGAGATAGTTCCCATAAGCCACACTAAAGATTCTTGGCATATCAACATGTTACTTCCAGGATTGAAAGTTGGAAAGGACTTTACAGGTTATCTAGTCTAGCCAGGACATTTTACAAGTGAATGATTAGAGCCCTCACAGCAGAAGTGACTTGCCTAAAATCCCATAGGATGTAAATAGTGGAGCCAGAGTTTCAACCAATTTCCTCTCATTTCAAGTGCTCTTTTTGCTCCCCTATGCTGGATTTAAGTCAACAACCTGAGGGGGCAGCATTAGCTCTAGCTTTAAGCACAGATCTCATGAACTTCTCCCACTTTGATAAGACCATACTTTTTTCTAGAGCCTGAAAACTCAAACCTGGAAGGAGTAGAAAGAATGTGCTAATTTAAGCATATTAAATAGAAGATGAAGAATAACACCACCTTGGAGGTAATCTGACCAAATTATTAATTTTTGTATGAGTGAGAGCTATGGATATTAGGCATTATGCAAACAGAAACAGGAAGATTCAACTGGATTTTGATGAAACAAGGCTTGTCTTTCTGAGAAGGAAATATTTTAAATTCAACCATAACAAGGATCTTGGAAGTCCTATGCATAATACCATAATGAAATTATATCAAGAGAACAAATACTCTTTTAATCCTCTAGACCATTTTAACATTTATAGAAGGTAAAAACTGATGTGATTAAAGGAGTTATAAGAGAATTAGCAAAATCTGTGGTTCTTCCATTTCCCTTGATTTTTCTGTACATGGAAATTTGCTTTCTATAATTAATTCCAGTGCTTACTCCTTAAATGTACTTGGCAGCTTTGCTATTATTAACCTCAAAAAAAACCTTGTAATTGCTCTTCTCTAATATTACTTTCTCTTTTGGAATAGTTCCATTTTGATATTTCAGGATTTTAAACTTTTTTGGATCACTTCTTTTTCTTCCTCTTCCCTCCTCTTTTCCTTTATAAATTATCTCTTCTTTCTAAAACTATTTAATGAATAATTTTTATGTGCAAAATACTGTACTAGGTACTGGAGAACACAGAAGTGGATAAAATAAGGTACCAGTTACTAAAGGACTTATTGTTAAGGTCAATAAGACATTGAAAAGAATAAGTATGTTGGAGGGCATTTTATATTTATAATTTTCCTACACCAATGCAATGCAGGGCCCCATCTCTAAATTTTTTCCCCAACGATTACTACAAAATGGATAATGTTAAATGCTTAAGGGAGACACTAAATTTGAGGGTTAATTCTAACAGGAAGATATTAGTGAAAATTCTATGGAGTGATGATACTGGAACTGAGTCTTAAGGAAGATGTAAGATTTCAACTTTCAGAGAAAGAGATGGAGAAGGGAATTCTTGATTCAGGAAATAATGTGAAGAAAAGGTAACCATTCTTTTGACCATCAAAGCAAGTCCAAAAGTTCAGAATTTGTCTTTAATGGATTCTTTGAGAGTACAAAGTGCTTTGTGACTATTTGATAAATAATTTCCAACAACTCCAAGTGCCTTACAAGTGGGTTGTTCATCCCCACCAACATCCAAGGATTGTGAAGAAACTATTGTAAAATGACTTAAATATGAACACCCTGGTAAAGGGGACAAGTATCTTTGCCTAACTGTAGAGAAGTAAGGATGAGGCATGTACTCTTTAGGCTGAGCTATTTCAGGGTTTCTATAATAAGTTTTTAGACTATTGCAGTTTTCTTGTCACTGAATGACTGACATTGTGTCAAATACCATATATGAAATTGTAACCAGGGCCATACACTCTCCATCTAAATGTCAGTTTGTTACAGAGATGATATATACGGAAAGCTGAACCCTAATAGTGAGAGACAGACTGATTTCCAATGTGAATCTACCCACTGTTGCCCACTAACATAGGCATTATTCTGATTGGAAAAGGGGTAATCCAGACAAATTGTACTTCACCAAGATGAAATTTTAAAATGAAAAATAGAGAAATTTTATGAGCATTTATGTAAGCAGAAACGATCTTCATTTGGTTCCAATTTCATCCATATATCTTTTTTTATTTATATAAATCCTGTTCATTTCCAAATCCCGATATTTATTCCATGTGGGCTATTTCTTGTATTTCTGTTAAATCTTTTATACTGTCTAGCAGAGTTCTAGGTATATACTGAATGCTCAGTAAATGCTACTTAACTATCTGTATTCTGATCTGCCACTTATTAGTTATGTGTGTGTGTGCGTGTGGGGGGCAACAAACATTCATATAGCACCTAATATGTACCAGGCACTGTGCTAAGCTATTGACTGATATGTCACTTGATTTGGTCTTATCTGATCATTTCAAGAACACTGAAAAGTAGGTGTTGTTACTTTCACCCTTTTATAGTTGAAGAAACTAAGTTAAATAGAAGTTAAATAATTTGTCTAGGGTCACAAAGTTAATAAGAATCTGAGGTCAGACTCTTCATTTTAAAAAGGCACTTCTACATTCTGATTGTCAATTTTCACAGTCAGAAAGTGGGAAACTTGTAGAGTAGCAACTTGGTGCAGTAGAAAAGGCACTGGGTTTGAAGTCACAGGACTTCATTTGAAATTTAAGCTCTGCTATTCACTGCCTGTATGACCATAGAGAGATCATAACATCTTTGAGCCCCTATTTCTTCCTTGTAAAACAAACCTACTTGATTAATTGATCTCTAAGATATCATCCACTTTTAAGATTTTGAGTCCATAAATGAAAGTCTTTATGCCACAAGGGATGAGAATTGACTAAAGATTTGAACATAGGTCTAATTGTTTTCCAAGTCTCATTGGTTTACAACACTTCCCACTATATCGTTTTAATATAGGGGTATTTAAATCACTACAATCAGTTCTTGAACAGGGTCTGTTACATTTATCCCAATCTGTTTTTACAATCTAAAACTAAGAATAGTGTCTTTTCAGACAATCATAGTCAAGCCATTTGATGTAACTGTCTTAAGAGTCAATGAGAATTCCTGCCCCAGACAAACAGAAACATAGTAGCATAGTGTTTGATTAAAAAAAAAAAAATTAAAACTGCTAGTTACTTTGGGGAAAGATTCGCTATTTAATAAAAACTACTCAGAAAATTGGACAGGAGTCTAATAGATCAACATCTCACATGATTCACAAATGAATACACATCTTAGATATAAAAAGGTCACATCATAAGCATATTAGAGAAGCCAGGAAAAATTGTCTTTTAGATCTATGAATGGGGGGAGATTACGTGACTAAGCTAGTGATAAAGAGGATTGCAAAGCATAAAGTGGACAGTTTTGTTATTTAAAAACTGAGCTTTTATAAAAAGAAAATATATCAAAAATTAAAAGGAAACAAATATTCTGGGGAGAATCTATCTAATTTGTTAATCTGAAAAAGATCTCATTTCCAAGGCATGTAGGTTGATTCAAATGTAACATGAGGAGCCATTTCCTACTAAATAAAAAAATGAACAAGCTGTTTTCAAAAGAAGAAATCCAAGCTATCAATAACCTTAAGAAAAATAATGTTTTTAATCACTAATAGATAAATAAAAATTAAAGTAACTCGAGAACCTTCCCTATACTTATCAGATTAGCAAAAATAATAAGAGAAAATAACAAATATTGGAGAGCCTGTGGAAAAACAGGTACACTAATGTAATCTTAGTGATGTTGTGTATTGATCCAGCTATTCTGGAAAACAATTTGGTACAATGCCCAGAAAGTCAACAAAATGTCAATAGTTTTTTGTTTTTAATTATTTTTCCCCAATCAATAAGGAACTACCTAATCTTCCTCCCACTACCACCCATCTTTGAAAAGGAAAGAAAAACAAAACCCTTGTTATAAACATGTATATCAAGGAAAATAAAGTTCAGCATTAGCCATTTTTCAAAAGGAAATATGTGTGTATATATGGATATGTGTATGTATAGGTACTTATATAAGCATATACAAAAGTTTGTATTTATAGTTATACAGATATAGATTTAAATGCAGATATGTAGATAATATAGGGAGAGACAGAGACAGAAAGACAGAGACAGAGAAACAGAGATTCTGGGTTTTGATCACTCCACTCTACATCAGTTCATATAAATCTTCCCAGATTTTCTGACACCATTCCCTTCATATTTGTTACATCACTATAATATTCAATCATACTAGAAATTGCTAATTAGTTCCTCAGATTCCCATTCTTTATCTAAAAAATAGCTATACATTTTTGATAGATATTTAGTTAGAATTAGTTTTGCTTAGGACTTATCCATCATTAAATCTAAGTTCTCTCTAATTATCTCTTCTTCCTTCTTCCCTTTCTCTTCTATTTTCCTATTGAGTAAAATGTACCTCTTTATTCTTCTCTACTTACGGCGTATTCTTTTATTCTGGATGTTCGTAGTATATTTTGTTTGATTTGAAAGTACTAAATATTTACTATAATATTACCAGAAGTTTTCATTTTGGGGTAGCTTTAAGGAAGTAACTAATCAATTCTTTGTATTTTGCCCTCTGGTATTAAGACATCTGGGGAAATTTATTTTCAGACTTTTGAAATATAATGTGTAGAATACTTTTTAGGTTATTGCATTCAGGTAGTCTAATGAGTGTTAATTTTTTAATCTTTGATAATTTTCCAGGTCAGTTGATTTTGCTTTAAAATATCATGCATTTTCTCCTATTTTTTCATTATTTTTCTTTGCTTTTAAACTTCTAATCTCATAGCTTCTATT
The DNA here is from genome assembly GCF_028372415.1 of Notamacropus eugenii. Taxonomy (NCBI): domain Eukaryota; kingdom Metazoa; phylum Chordata; class Mammalia; order Diprotodontia; family Macropodidae; genus Notamacropus; species Notamacropus eugenii. The sequence goes on along the minus strand of NC_092873.1, from coordinate 227,240,385 downwards.
TGATTCATCTGATTTCCACAAAGATTATTCCTTGGACACAGTTGTATACTTTTCACTTCAGGTCAGCATAGAGAGATAGTCAGAGAGGTCTGGCATTACTAGAAATGGCCATGTAGCCAGGAAAGGCTGTGTACAGCCTTTCTGGGTAGGTTGTCTTTCAATAAATCCATATAGGAAATAAGGAATCATAGAACATATGTGTCAATAATCCTTTAGATTTAAATATTTTGGGGAAAAATTAATACACTTTCTAATGTGGTGGGAATTTTTTCAGATCCATTATACATCCAAGATCATTCCCGATAGTTCAAAAAAGACCCACATTCTCTTTGGAATTTGTTTTTGTTTTCCCAATAGAAATAATCTCTTAGGTATAATAGAAAGCACTTGTGCTCTACCCTAACTGTTTTTTTTAAAGTAGAGCTTCCCAAATATATAATGCTAAAATATGTATCATAAATTAAAAATCAGACATTTGAATGACACGATTAAAAAGAATCATAGCATAGTAAATAGAGAGCTGACCTCAGAATAATGAATATCTGGGATCACATCTCAAATGGGACATTTATTAGTTGGATAACCCTACAGGGGCAATTCACTTGAAATTTTAGTTCTTTGAACATTTCTGTGAGTTCAGAGTTTGACAAACTAAGGCCTGTGAATCAAATTAGGCTCATCACTTTTTTTGTTTGGATTTTGAATGAAGAATTATTGTTTTTAACATTTTAACCATTCTTATCTTATGGACATTACAAAGACAGGCAATTGTCTTGATTTTACCTGGGCATCATAGTTTGCCAAGCTCTGCTTCAAGACTTTAAAATTGCAGAGATGGATCCAGCCTACATAGATTGATGAAGGTTTTTCACCCAGACATTCTCTATACCAGGGAAGTCATAATTATAATTATTCCTATTAAACAAACAAACTGCAAGCCAGTAGTGAGAGTGGCAGAGGGAGAATCCCACGCATGACAGACAGGTAGAGAAAAGGCATAGAACTCAGACATGGATTGTTTGGTTTGTGAAACAGAAAGCCAGTGTCACTGGATCAAAGAGTACATTTGAGGGAGTAAGGTATATGAAAACTAGAAAGATAGAAAGTTATGATGGGTTTTGAATGTCAAAGTGAGCTTTTTGAATTTGATCATGGAGGTGATACTGAGCCACTGAGTTTATTGAGTAGGGAGGTGACATGATTAGACTTGCCCTTTAGGAAAATCTTCTTGGAGGCTAAATGAAGGATGAACTGAAGTGGGAATAGACTGCAGGCAGTAGCAGAGGGACCTGTGAATAGGCTACTGCAATAATCCAGGCTTGAGGTGATGAGGGCCTATAAAAAAAGGAAAAAAAAAGGGTTTGGCCTAACCTCCAGCCATCAATTATTTCTAAAATTTTGTCTTCTTATCAAATATCATTGCTACCTTTTAATATATTTAGGTAAAAGGAACCAAATGTGGGGGCTATACTATCAGTTATGATAAAATGGGCCAGAGTATCTGTCCCATTTATGTCTATTTACTCTCTTCCTTCTAGGTTAATATGCAAATGCTCCTTAGACAATCTAGCTTAACTGAGTCATGTGACAAAGTGCCTGTAGGCTTCTTTTCCCCTTTAATAATATTCAGCATCAGTACATGCTTGTAACCTTCCATAGCATTCTGCCATAGTGTTTTGAGAATTAGCCTTTTCCCTAAGTGATTACATTGCTTCACTGCCATCTTCCTTCATTTGTCAAGGAGATCAAGCCATTGTTGATTTAGGTGGTTGCTAGGCTCTTTGGGCTTCCTCATTATACTAACATTTTTATTGGTTAAACTTCTGTAGGAAATGGCAATAACCAGTCCATTTATTTACTTTTATCCATTTCCCATTTTTCAGAGTCAACAATTTGTTTAAACAGGTCAGACAGGATATGGTATAATTTTGTCCACTGTCTTCTTTTCATCTATATCTTTTCTTCTGCTCTGGTATTGATTTTAACTTTCATGCTAATCCACATAAGATTTGACTACACAAAAATAGCTGATTCTCACGTGTCCCATATCTTTACCAGTAGTTTCTTGCCCGTCAACTTATTTTTATAATGTTATTTGATGCTATTGATATTAAGTGCCTCTTAATTCTATCCTGAAAAAATCTAAATATAAATCATTTACATTTTTGAACCATTGAATGATAGAGTATTGCTTTTGTATAATTATGCCATAATTAAAGAACAAATAGCAAGCATTTTGTTCTTTAAGGAATGATAATATTTGATGAGATTTCATGATACTTAATGAAGTAGATTGTTTGGAGAAATTATAAAAATATAACACATATCTAAAATAAAATGGAATTACAGAGCACACACACATATAGATAGGTAAATAATTGCATATAATATATAAATATGTTACATATTACATTTGTATTCCCATATGTATATACATACATTTCAACATAGTTATGTATAAATACATGTGTAAATTCACACACAATGATATATGTACATGTACCTCTAAAAGGAGATCTGAGGATCATCTTTAATTGCATGAGTCAGGGAGATAAGCAGCCTACTTAATGAATTCTTTACACACGTTGCTGAATGAACGTGTTGATGGGATATGTGTATAGTTATATGAGATCCAGGCATTTTCTTAGCTTATGTATATAGTTCACCCTTATAGAATTGCTTTCTCCACTGGGGTCTATCTAACCTAATCACAGATATAACACAGTATTCTGAGTTTGCCATTCTGCTCCCTGCATCTTCTTCTTCACGGCTTAGGAACAATGAATTGTGAGTAGAGCAAGACTATCTTGCCCTACCTGTCCTACCTTAGGAGTAAGAGACACTGGACTCTAGACTGGGAATTATCAGCAGGGTTTCTGGAGAGAGTCACCACCAGAAATGTATTCTGTGGGTCAGTAACCAGATAAACAAATGCCTACAGGACCTTGGCAGAAGTGTGTATATATGAAGCAAAATTACCAGTCATAAACCAAGTTACAAATAGAGTTTGTAGACTTGCAGTAGAAGCCACTCAAGAAACAAAGTCTAGGGTCATAAATCAGTTCACAGAGTCCAAATGGTTGAGCCAGCCAGCCCATCTATAAAGTAAAATTACACATCATAAACCAGATATAAACTAATGCTGGCTCAAAGTGTATATCCAGAGTATTAACAACCCATGGGCAATTTACTCAGCAGCTGAAACACACAGCCTTGCCTTTTGAGTTAGAGAGAGTAGAGCTATCCATGCCAATCTGCATCCTATCCCAGAAACAAAAATAAAATAAAATAAAGCAAGACAACAAATATTATTGAGGTGATGTAGCCATTCTGTTACAATTGATATGGCCAACAGTCCTCTAAGTCATGTTGACTTGAAACTATATCAATTTTTTTTTACTTCACTTTCCTCTGACCCCAACATTAGCCAAATCTCATCCCTTGCTTGGTGACATCTTTCATTTATTTTCTTTCTCAATTTATTTCAAAAACTCTAAATACTTCTCTCTATATATTCTGTCTAGAACGTTGCAATTTCCCCATAATCATCCCAGCTTCTAGTACCTTTCCTCTTAAAGTCAATCTATAGCAATGCTAGAATAATACTCCTAAAAATGTTGATGTACACCAAAAGTGAAATGAAGGAGATGAAAGACTCAGTTTCATCAGACATCATTGTAACAAGAAAGATAATTCCAGGGACATTTGTTCAATGTACCTTGTTGTGTTGTGGTGAGAGAAAGCAAACGTCTGTCTTGAACATAGCTATAGTTCTTCTATCAAGATCTCTTTCTGATTTTCTTGCTCAGCAGTGCCACTTCAGGCATCTTTGAACAAATTATTCTCATCCACCCATCCTATCAACAGGGGAAGTCTTCACATGCTTGGGGTAGGCATCCCTACCAATAAGTAGATTCCAGTTTGTTACCTTCAACTTGGTTTAGCCTACTTGCAAAGATGATTTACTTGTCATGGCCACTTCATATGCTACAACTTCTTGGTGACAAATATGAAACTTGAGTGAATCATGTGGACACCAAAAGTGAATGCGCAGCCATGAAAATGACTTCACAAGCCCTCGCATCAGAGGTGCTAATTTTCCCTGAATATCCCCCATACAACCCATTTTGCACATAGTAGTTAGCCAAAAAACATTGTTATTGTTAAATGAATGAATGGATGAAATAGGTAAGGTCATAAGAAGAGATCAGAATCTTACATCTAAATCCTTCCTGTTATATTTGGCAACTGGGTTATTTGCAGTACCTGCAGCTTTCATTTCAAACTGTTAAGAATATACAGCTGCCTTTTGCTGGAATTTGGTTCATAAAAAAGACATTTATTCGTAGAACCAAAGATGAGGTAGACATGTTTGCCATACAGGAACAAAGGATGCTACTGGCTTGGTATGTTGATACTCACAGTAATAGGAATATGATATCACCAACTGAGTTAGGCTAAGTAAGCTTCCATGAGTACCATTAAAGCTTGGGGAACCTGGATAATGTGTTACTTGTCCTATTCTAAGTCACTAGACAACTTGACCAGCATAGACTAACATATAATAATAGGAAACTGTTTAAGGAAAACTATAGTATATAATTAAAACCTCCATATATTTAGATCAAGCGTACAGTATGACACCTAGATGGTGTAGCAGATAGTCTCAGATCTGGAGTTGGGAAGACCTGAGTTCAAATGTAGCCTCAGACACTTACTAGCTGTGTGATCCTGGGCAAGCCACTTAATCATGTTAACTTCTGATCCTCTTCTGTAAAATGAGGAAGAAATGGAAAACTACTCTGAAGTTGAGAAAACCAAAGGCAAAAATAAGCAAACATATCAAAAATGATGTCATGAAGAATTGGATACAACTGAAAAATGACTAAACAACAACAAATAAGTACAGCTTTTAAAGGTGAGAACTATATATATTTCTCTTTCTATGAGGGTACTATAAAAAGAACAGGATTGAGGAAGATCAATAATATCTATGAATATTTATTGCTACATATTTTCTAGAGTTCATCAGACTTTTTTTCATATTGAAAAAAACTCAAAAGACTAGGTACACAATGAACACTGGAAATAAAATACATTTGCTTTAGGAAAGGGTAAAAACAATGAGTTATTTTTGCCTATATTTTTCAAGAGGCTCAGTGTAAATAAGAATAATAACCATTCAGAAGGCTCAGGCTCAGATCTTGTCTTTACTGCTTATTATCTGTGGAAGTGAGTCATTTAACTTATCTTTTTCTTAGTTTCCTCATCAACAAGATGATAGAGTAGGACCATGTGATCTAAAAGTACCCTTCCAGTTCTGTATCCATGATACTATCCAAAAATTTGGAACTGGAGGGAAATCTTAATTTCTCTTCCGATCCATGAATAAGCCAAAATAATGCATACTTATTTGCTTAAAGTTAAGAGATTATACTAAATTATGAATAATAAACTATTTTTAGAGATATTAGTATATTTTTCATTATCCTTGCAAGTAACTATCCCATTCTCCCATTCTAGTGGAGAAAATATCTTATATTTAACTGAAGAAGAAGTAATTTTGTTTGTCATAATGGAACAAGGGAGGCTGAAGTCTTGTAACCTGGATGCCCATAGAACTGAGAATGTGTTACTATTGACTAAGTGAGGCTAGGCAAGCTTCTGTGAGCACCATTAAAGTAGGGGAGTCCTGACTTATATCCTGCCTATGCTATTCTAGATTATAGAATAGCTGGTACATCCTAATCTAATATCTATATACTAGTTCACTGTTTAAGTAAAACTTGATGGTATGTGGGGGTGGAAGGAACCACAAGTTCATCATAGCAAGAGGTGAAAAGTTAACTTGTTGGAAATGCCTTTTGACATTGCTGAGGCTACAGTCTAAGCACAGTCAAATCAAAATGACTGAAAAGTACTACGGCATTTTATTGCAAAAGTACTAAGAACGTTGGATTTAGAGGCAAAGGAGCAAGGTTCAAATGTCATCCTTGTAATTTCTGGCCTGTTTTGTTCTTGAATATGTCTTAATCTCCCAGGCTATAATTTTCTTCATCTGTAAAACTAGCAGGCACGCATTTATAAGGACTTTAATGTCTGATAAGCACTTTGTAAAAATTTCATTTAATCCTCACAATAACAAAGTGTGTCATGTTTATCATCATTTTACAGAAGAGGAAACTGAGTCTGATAGAATTTGTTATTGGCATATATACGTATATATATATATATATACATATATATATGTGTATATATATATATATATATATATATATATATATATATATATATGTATATATATATATATACTCAGCAAGTATCAAGGAGGATTTGCACTTAGATCTTCTTAAATCTAAGGCCAGCACTCTATCCAGTATGCCACATAGGTGTCTCCTATAAAAGAGGGGGGAGGGTCAGTTAGAATAGATATCTTATAAAATATTTCCTGGAATAAATCTTTTATCCTATAAAAATCCTATACCCTATATAAAAATCATTTTATCCTGTAAAAAGTACTTTCAGGTGATGTTGAAGGAAAATTCATAGAATACTGCAAATACTAAGGACTAATACTGTAAATCTTAAAAGTTCAGTACCTGAAAAGTTAATTTATCAGAAAGATAAGAAATATAAATTCATAAAATTTTCATTAATATCTGACTGAACTAAATGTTTATATTCAAGCATAGTTATTTTTATAAAGTAAGTTTAATGTAGCGATTGAAGAAGTCAGGAAGATTTACAAAGATCTCTTTCTTCTTTGCCTTCCTTTCACAGTTATAATGACCCTGGCCACCCAAAAGCCCTGGGACACTCAGTGAAGAATAGTAATATTGCCATTTATACCACCTGATTGAGCTGATATTCACTAACTATAAGCTTCTCCTTAGAGCTATGTTTGTCAGACACCCGAACACTACCATCTGACCTACTGGTGCTTTACCCAATATCCTTGCATTTTGCCATCCGTACCAAATCTGAACCCTTCAACCTTCTGCCCCTTTCCATTTACCCAACAGCTCAATTCTTTCATAGGTGTTGCTTCCCAAAACTAGAATGTGAATTCCTTGAGACTAACGATTATAAAGGACATTATTTATATATATATATATATATCTAGAGAGAGAGAGAGAGAGAGATATAGATATAGATAGATACACACATACATCTATATATATATACACAAGAACATACATATATATGTGTACATATGTGTATGTGCATATATGTATGTGTACATACATATATACACATACATACATGTGCATACACATGTAATTTCTTCTATATTAAAAACATATCTTCAGCATTTCTGATTTTCTTAGACAATATTTGAGGCTAAATAACTACTATCGTTTAGTTTCTCAGACAGACTCAAAAGTCATTCCTGGAATTAAAAAGGAAAAAAGCATAGAGAGGAATAAATCCTCATTCATCTGGATCTCAGAAGAAGAGGGTTTTAAGCAATAGTAATTCCTAGGTCAAGTGTAGTTACGTTTTCACCAATGTTGATCTTGATGATTGTTCGAATGGCGTATTGATCAGAATGGCAAATGATAGAAATATAGGTGAGCTGGCTAGAACAAGACTTTAGTTCCAAGGGCATTTGAAAAAGATATGAGATCAGGTCCAGAAGGATACATAAAGTAAAGGAAATACCTAAAACACAAATATTAAAAAAAAATAATGATTTATCTCTATGAACTAAGAGAATTTTAATGATTCTCTAAGTACAAGACAAGTGGAAGGTAATTGTACTATCAACACATTTAGAGTTGAAAGATACATCAATAACCAAAATAAGTTGTACTGGTTTATTGAAAGTTGAGTTTAAAATTATCTGAATTTAAGTCAATCCATTGCAAACAGAATTATCATCTTGCTTCCCAAACATGTTCATGGGTAGTTGTTGGAGTCAATAATAGGGGAACATATTCTTGTTTATTTGTCTGAATTACATTCCAAACCCATACCCTAAAGGAATGACCATGGTAACACATTTACTATCAGCTCCAGGTATATTAAACATTTTTCACAACTAAACTTGGACTATGCTTAATTCTAGGCTTCATAACTTGAGGACCTTAGGGAAGAACCAGTATCAGTATCAGTTTTCCAGTGGGTACAGGCTTTCTTCTGGAAATATTCCCTGAGGTAATATGTGGGGAAAGATGTTTGGTAATTACTCGTTTACCATTAAGTCTACTCCTGTCACAGGCCAATTTAATCAGCATTACTTAGCAAGAAGCATGTATAATATAAAAGAAGCAAGAACAGCAGTTTGGGAAGGGTATAGAAACTCCCTGAATCTTGGTAAATGTAGAATTGAGGTGAGATTATTTGTTTATTGTCAAGGTGAAATGATCTGACAAACTTCCTTTGGGAGATCAAAAGTGTTCTAGTTTACTACTATTTCTGGTCTATTTAGAGGGATGCTTTGTCACCCTATAGTAGCAATTCTCAAAATGTAATTTAAGAAATTCTGATGGTCCCCAAGACCATGTCAGGGAATTTACATTTATGGATATTTGCAAGGCCAGAATTATTTCTGTAACATAAAGATATGTTAATTTAAAAAAGATAAAATATTAATAAAAATATCTCACATAAACAAAATTTCTTTGAGGAGGTCTAAATATTTAAAGAATATTAAAAAAATCCAACAAAAAGGATAAGAAACATCAACCTAACAAAAATAAAAGGATTCCACATAAAGGTTTAATATTGAATACAGCAAACAACATATTTTATTTAATAATAGCAAATGTCTTTCTGAAATCTAATATCTGACTCCTATATCCCTCTAGTCTCTTGACTCTGATGGTAAATTCCTAAAGCATAAACAGGTTTCAAGATGGTAAATTGCTGTTCTTTCATATTCACTGCCAAAAACCATGCAATAGCACCCCAAAACAAATTCTGGAAAAGTGGGATCAGTGGAAAGAAGGGGTAGAACTTTTTTTAAGTCTGGGAAACTTGGAGTATTGGCAAGAAAGGTCCATATCACTCAGGTAAAAGAGGAGCAGATTCCAGGACAGGAAACATTCCAGCAAGCCAGCAACTAGCCCCACCTTAGCAAACTAGCAAGAAAGAGATCCTGGGACCCAGTTTAGTGGAGCAGACAAATGCCAACAAAGGATCTTCCAAGTTCCTTAGCATAGCCAGTTGAACTAGTAGACTCCACCTGGCAGGACCACCATGTGCTTCAGTGCCGTCCTAGGTGGGTAGGCTCTCACCACTGGTTAAATATCAGCACAGCCTGAGGCAATTGGGCATCTTCCACAGGAAAGAGCTTCATGTACTTCAGTGTAATGCTGAGAAAACATACACACAAAACCACATGTCCTCAATATACACCAGATACCACCAGTACTAGAGCTCAGCACCAGAGCTGCCAGACTCCTACAGCCTCCAGCTACCAGCACCTGAGTCCCCAGTCCAAAAAGCCAGTGACTAGTCCCCTAGCCTTCAGTGGAAGAACCTGGGGACAGTACCTCCTGTACTGTAGCAGGAGTGCTCAATTTTAAAAGTGAGGAAACAGGCAGCAAGATGAGAAAAAAGAAGAAATTAACCATAGAAAGTTAATAAGGTGAGAGGGAAGACCAAAATACAAACTCAGAAGAGTATAATATCATTGATATACCAATATCTCAAATTTCAAAGAGGAATATTAATTGGTCTCAAGCCAAAAAAGCCTTCCTGAAAGAACTCAAAAAGGATTGTAAAAGTCAAACAAGGAAAGTAGAAGAAAAATTGGGAAAATAAATGAAAGTTATGAAAGAAAGAGAGGACATCTTGGAAAAAGGACACAAATTGACTAAGGATAATAGTTCCTTAAAAATACAATTGGTCAAACTGGAAAAAAACTCTACTGAAGAAAACTTCTTAAAAAGTAGAATTGGGGGGCGGAGCCAATATGGCGGAGTAGAAAGACGCACATATACATAGCTCCGAACCCACAACCCATAGAACATCTACAAATAAGTAACTCACAGCAAATTCTGCACCCAGAGGCCACAGAAAATTGGAGCGAGGGAGATTTCTGTTCCAGAGAGACCTGCAAAACTCTCGCAAAAGGTCCTTCGCGCCGCAGACTGGGCGCCGGGACTGGGAGCTGGGACTGGGAGCTGAGTACAGCCCTGCTGCGGCCACGGCACTGAGAGGAAAAGATCCGAGCGGGCTTCAGGGACAAGATCTCCAGTGGCCACGCGGGTCCCTCCACCCACAGGTGATGGGGGTCGGTGAAAAGGTCTCTTTGGTGGGTCAAGAGGGGAGTGGGGTGCCCCCATACTCAGGCCCCCTCGGAAGGCAACAGCGGAGGCGGGAGCATACTGGGGCTCCCCAAGCAGGTAGGAGTCCGGATACATTGTTGAAGGTCTCTGCATAAACCCCCTGAGGGAACTGAGCCCGTGAGGCGGCCCTGCCCTGACCTGGGCAGCTGAACTTGATCTCACACTGAATAGCAGCCCTGCCCCTACCAAAGCCCCGAGGCTGGGAGCAGCATTTGATTCTCAGACCCCAAGCACGGGCTGGGAGGATCCGGAGGAAAGGTGGGTGTGAGGAGAATATTCAGAGCTCAAGTCACTGGCTGGGAAAATGCCCAGAAAAGGGAAATAAAACCAAGACTATTGAGGGTTACTTTATTGGCGAGCAGGTTTCTCCTCCCCTCCCTTCTGATGAGGAAGAGCGGTGCTCACCATCAGGGAAAGACAGGGAAGTCAGTGCTTCTACATCCCAGCCCCCTCAATGGGATCTGTTCTGGGAAAAGGTCTTAAAGAGCACAAACAATTTTCAAAATCATGATAGAGAGGTGGAGGAAAAACTGGGAAGAGCAATGAAAGACTTGCAAGCAAAGTTTGAACAACAAATCAGCACCCTGCTAAAGGAGACCCAAAAAAATGCAGAAGAAAATAACATCCTGAAAAATAGGCTAACTCAATTGGCAAAGGAGGTTCAAGAAGCCAATGAGGAGAAGAATGCTTTCAAAAGCAGAATTAGCCAAATGGAAAAGGAGGTTCAAAAGCTCACTGAAGAAAATAATTCTTTCAAAATTAGAATGGAACAGATGGAGGCTAATGACTTTATGAGAAACCAAGAAATCACAAAACAAAACCAAAAGAATGAAAAAATGGAAGATAATGTGAAATATCTTATTGGAAAAGCAACTGACCTGGAGAATAGATCCAGGAGAGACAATTTAAAAATTATGGGACTACCTGAAAGCCAGGATCAAAAAAAGAGCCTAGACATCATCTTTCATGAAATTATCAAGGAAAACTGCCCTGAGATTCTAGAACCAGAGGGCAAAATAAGTATTCAAGGAATCCACAGATCACCGCCTGAAAGAGATCCAAAAAGAGAAACTCCTAGGAACATTGTGGCCAAATTCCAGAGTTCCCTGGTCAAGGAGAAAATATTGCAAGCAGCTAGAAAGAAACAATTCAAGTATTGTGGAAATACAATCAGGATAACACAAGATCTAGCAGCTTCCACATTAAGGGATCGAAGGGCGTGGAATAGGATATTCCAGAAGTCAAAGGAACAAGGACTAAAACCAAGAATTACCTACCCAGCAAAACTGAATATAATACTTCAGGGGAAAAAATGGTCTTTCAATGAAATAGAGGACTTTCAAGCATTCTTGTTGAAAAGACCAGAGCTGAAAAGAAAATTTGACTTTCAAACACAAGAATGAAGAGAAGCATGAAATAGTAAATAGCAAAGAGAAGTCATAAGGGACTTTGCAAAAGTTGAACTGTTTACATTCCTACATGGAAAGACAATATTTGTAACTCTTGAAACTATTCAGCATCTGGGTACAGGGTGGGATAACACACACACACATGCACACGCACACGCACACACACATAGAGACAGAGTGCAGAGTGAACTGAAGAGGAGGGGATCATATCTTAAAAAAAATGAAATCAAGCAGTGAGAGAGAAATATATTGGGAGGAGAAAGGGAGAAATGGAATGGGGCAAATTATCTCTCATAAAAGAGGCAAGCAAAAGACTTTTTAGTGAAGGGAAAAAGAGGGGAGGTGAGAGAAAAACATGAAGTTTAGTCTCATCACATTCCACTAAAGGAAGGAATAAAATGCACAGTCATTTTGGTATGAAAACCTATTTTACAATACAGGAAAGTGGGGGATAAGGGGATAAGCAGGGTGGGGGGGATGATGGAAAGGAGGGCATGGGGAGGAGGGAGCAATTTGAGGTTGACACTCATGGGGGGGGACAGGATCAAAAGAGAAGTAATGGGGGACAGGATAGGATGGAAGGAAATATAATTAGTTCCTACACAACACTACTATTATTGAAGTCATTTGCAAAACTACACAAATCTGGCCTATATTGAATTGCTTGCCTTCCAAAGGGAAGGGGTGGGGAGGGAGGGAGGGCAGATTGGCAGACAGGGGCAATTAGAACGCTCGGTGTTTTGGGGTGGGGGGAGGGGACAAAAGGGGAGAAAATGTGGAACCCAAAATTTTGTGAAAATGAATGTTAAAATTTAAATAAATTAATAACAAAAATAAAAAAAAAAAGAAAAAGTAGAATTGGTCAAGTGTTAAAGATAGTACAAGAATTAACTGAATATAACTCCTTAAAAAATAGAATTGACCAAATGGAAAAGAAGGTCAAAAAAATGTTAACTTAAGAAAATAATTTCTTAAAAGTTAGAATTAAGCAAGTGTGAACTATTGTCTCTATAAGACATCAAGAACAGTCCAACAAAATAAAAAAAGATGAAAAATGGAAAATGGAAAATATGTTATTGGAAAAACAACTGACCTAACAATAGATCCAGGACAGATAATTTAAGAATAATTAGACCACATGAAAACCATCTAAAAAAGAATATCTTTCAAAAAATTATCAAGAAAATCTGCCCTGAGGTCCTAGAACCAGAGGGTAAAATAGTTATTGACATAATTCATCGATCATCTTCTGAAAGAAATACTAAAATGAAAACTCCAAGGAATATTGCAGCCAAATTACAGGATTATCAGGTTAAGGAGAAAATATAGCAAGTAGCCAAAAAGAATTTGAATATCATGGAACTACAGTCATGATACACAGGACATAGAAGCTTCTATGTTAAGGGATCACAGGGTTGGAATATGATATTATGGAAGGCAAAGGAGCTTGGATTACAACTAAGATTTATTCACTCAGTAAAATTTAGCACCATCTTTCAGAGGATAAGATTATCATTCAATGAAACCAGGAACTTACAATCATTCTTGATAAAAAGCTAAAACAGAGATGAACAGAAAATTTGATCTTCAAACACAAGACTCAAGAGAGGCATAAAAAGGTAAACAGGAAAGGAAGAACAAATTTCATTCAATAAGGTTAAACTGTTTATATCTCAACAGGGGAAGGCGATACTTATAACTCGAGAACTGTATCTGTATCACATCATTAAGAAGTGGTATATATAAAAAGGAGATGTGGGTATAAATGGACTTTGAGGTGATAATAAAAAAATTAACTAATGTGTGGGGAAAATACTGTACTAGAAGAAGAGAAAGGGGGAGGCAGGAAAAGATAAATTACATCACACAATGAAGTGTAAAGACCTATTACAGTAGAGAGAACAAAGGGGGGGGGGGTGGTGAGCTTTGTTAGAACCTTGCTCTCATTGGATAAGACTCAAAGAGCAAATAACACGCACATTCAATTGGTAATGGAAATATATCTCACTCTATAGGGAAATAAGAGGAGATAGGGAAAAGAAAAGGAAGATGGGCTAATAGAAGGGAGAGCAGATTGATGGAATCAGTGGTTGAAAGCAAAACCCTGATGAAAGGAGAGAAAATATTATAATTGGGAGGAGGGGAGGGAAAAGGATAAAGAGAAAGACACAGTAACATAACTGAGAATACGAATGGGATGAACTCTTCATAAAATGGAAGCAGATAGCAGAGAAGGTTAAAATCCACAATACAATATGTTGTTTAGAAGAAACACATTTGAAGCAGAGAGATACACACAGATGAAATTAAAAAGCTGGAACAGAGCATATTATGCTTCAAAGGAGCAAAAAATAAAATCAACAAAGCAAAAAAAAAAAAATTCCAGGGGTAGTAATACTGATTTCAGACAAAGCAAAAGCAAAGAAACTATAATTAAGAGAGATAAAGAAGGAAGCTACACCTTGCTAAAATGTACCACAGACAATGAAATAATATCAATACTAAGTATAAATGCACCAAGTGATATAGCAACCAAATTCTTCGAGGAAAAATTAAGTGGGTTATAGGAAGAAATAGACAGCAAAATGATACTAGTATGGCACTTCAGTCTCCCCCTCTCTGAGGTAGATAAATCTAATCATAAAATAAGGGAGAAAAAGAAGTTAAGGAGGTGAATAGAATTTTAGAAAAGTTAGATACAGTAGACCCTTGAAGAAAATTGAATGAGGATAGAAAGGAATATACCTTTTTCACAGGGGTAAATGTCACCTGCACAAAAATTGACCATATACTAGGGCATAGAAAGGCAAACTAACTAAATGAATTTTTTTTCAAATTATGATGCAATAAAAATTACATACAATAAAGGGTCATGGAAAGACAGACTAAAAGTTACTTGGAAACTAAATAATCTAATCCTAAAGAATGGGTGGTTCAAACAACAAATCATAGAAATGATTTCATCAAAGAGAATGACTGAGAAGAGACAATGTATTAAAACTTAAGGCACACAGCCAAAGCAGTTGTTAGGGGAAATTTTATGTCTCTCAGGGCTTACATGAATAAAATAGAAAAAGAGAAGACCAATGAATTGCCTGTGCAACTAAAAAAAGCTAGAAAAGGAACAAAAATAAAATACTCAATTACATATCAAGTTAGAAATTCTGAAAATCCAAGAAGACATTAATAAAACTGAAAGAAAACTATTGAATTAATAAATACAACTAAGAGCTGATTTTATGAAAAAAATAAAATAGATAAAACCCTGGTCAATTTGGTTTAAAACAAAAAAAGAAGAAAACCAAATTACCAGTGTTAAAAATGAAAGAGATGAATTCACCACTAATTTAAAGGGAATCAAAACAATAATTGGAAGCTATTTTTTCCAACTACATGCCAATAAATTTGATAATTTTGCCAAAATGAACGAATATTTTTTTAAAATATAAATTTCCCAGATTAGGAGAAGAGGAAGTAAAATACTTAAATAACCTCATTTCAGACAAAGGAATTGAACAAGTCATCAATGAAATCCCTAAGAAAAAAATCATCAAGGCCAGATGGATTTACAAGAGAATTCTACAAAACATTTAAAGAACAATCAATTCAATACTATATAACTATTTGATAAAATTAGCAAATGAGTCTTAACAAAATTCTTTTTATGACACAGACATGGTGCTGGTGCCTAAATTGGTAAGAGCCAGAATGGAGAAATAAAATCATATATAAATTGCCCTAAGGAATATTGATGCAAAAAAATTTAAATAAAATATTAGCAAAGAGATTGCAGCAAATTATTATGACAATAATACACTATGAACAGATGGGATTTATAGTAGGAATACATGGCTGGTTTAATATTTGGAAAACTAAAATCATATGATTATCTCAACAGAAGCAGAAAAAGCTTTTGACAAAGAACAGCTCCCATTACTATAAAAAACACTAAAGAATATAGAAATAAATGGAATTTCTTTTAAAGAATAAATGGCATATATCTAAAACAATCAGCAAGCATTATATGTAATGGGGATAAGCATTTCCAATAAGATGAGGGTGAGATAAGGATGTCTGCTACCACCACTGTTACTCAATATGGTAACTAGAAATGTGAGCTTTAGCAATAAGAGAAAAAATAAATAAATTGAAGAAATTAGAATAGGCAATGAAAAATGTAGATGACAAAGTGATATACTTAGAGAATACCAGAGAATCAACTAGAACAGTACTTGAAATAAGTAACAACTTTAGCAAAGGTGCAAGATATAAAATAAATCCACATAAACTTATTAACATTTCTATGGGTTTTCCTTTGTTGTCAAAGAAGACCAAAATGGCATCACTATGCTAGAATCAAGTCTCAGTGCATCACACTGACTGATTAGACCAATACAAACTAGGAATGCTCTTCCATAGGGTGGTCCACTTGGGGTATATATTCAAAATTTGTGCATCATGTGTTTCTTTTGAGCTGTTTCAATTCTACTTTGCTCATACAACACAGCGCCTTTCCTGATGTGAGCACACCATGCTGAGTGGTCCTGTGGCAGTGGCTCCCATGTCACACACTTAATTACAGAGTCATTAAGAGATTTTGAGAGTGTCTTTGTATTGCTTCTTCTCACCACCATGTGAACTCTTGTCCTGCGTGAGTTCTCCATAAAACACAGTTTTGGCAAACATACATACTGCATTAAAAAAAACCTGGCCAGCCCATTGTAGCTCTCTGGAGCAGAGTTTGACTGCTTGGCAATTTAGCGTAAGGACCTCAGTATCTGGTACCTTATCCTGCCAGGTAATCTTCAGAATCTTTCTAACACAATTCAAATGGAAGTGACACAGTTGTCTGGCATGATACTGGTATACTGTACAGGTTTCTCAGGCATACAACAATGAGCTCAGCATTACATCTTTGTAGACCTTCAGTCTGTTACTCAATCTAATATCTATTCTCTCCCATTCTTTTCTGTAGAGCCTCAAAGCCTAGAAGAAATAGACAAATTCCATTTGAAGTAACTATAGACAATATAAAATATTTTGGAGTCTTATCTCTCAAGACAAATGCAGGAACTATATGAACACAATTATAAAACATTTTTAGACAAAAAAAAATCATCTGAATAATTGGGAAAATATCAGGTGCTCATGGATAGTCCAAGTTAATATAATAAAAATGACTATTATACCTAAATTAATGTACTTATTCAATATTTTACCAAAATACCAAAAAAATTTTTTAAAATTTATTTATTTCACTTTTAACATTCATTTTCACAAAATTTTGGGTTCCAAATTTTCTCCCCATTTCTCCCCTCCCCCCACCTCAAAACATGAAGCACTCTAATTGCCCCTATCACCAATCTATCCTGTCTTCTAACATCCCTTCCTTCCCTTGGCCCAATCGTCTCTTCTGTCCTGTAGGGCCACATAACTTTCTATATCCCATTACCTGTATTTCTTATTTCCTAGTAACAAGAACAATACTCTACAGTTGTTCCTAAAACTTTGACTTCCAACTTCTTTTCATCTCTCCCTCCCCTCCCATTCCCTTTGGGAAGGCAAGCAATTCAATATAGGCCATATCTGTGTAGTTTTGCAAATGACTTCCATAATAGTCATGTTCTGTAAGACTAACTATATTTCCCTCCATCCTATCCTGCCCCCCATTGCTTCTGTTCTCTCTTTGGATTCTGTCCCTCCCCAAGAGTGCTGACTTCAAATTGCTCCCTCCTCCCATTGCCTTCCCTTCCATCATCCATCCCACTCTGCTTATCCCTTTCTCCCCCACTTTCCTGAATTTTAAGATAGGTTTTCATTTCGAAATCAGTGTGTATTTTATCCCTTCCTTTAGTCGAATGTCATGAGAGTAAGCTTCATGTTTTTCTCTCACCTCCCCTCTTTTTCCCCAAACTAAAAAAGTCTTTTGCTTGCCTCTTTTATGAGAGATAATTTGCCCCATTCCCTTTCTCCCTTTCTCCTCCCAATATAGCTCTTTCTCAGTGCTTAATTTCAATTTTTTAAGATATGATCCCATCCTATTCAATTCACTCTGTGTTGTCTCTCTTTGTGTGTGTGTATGTGTGTAAGCCCACCAACTACCCAGATACTGAAAAGTTTCAAGAGTTACAAATATTGTCTTTCCATGTAGGAATATAAACAGTTAAACTTTAGTAAGCCTCTTATGATTTCTCTTTGCTGTTTACCTTTTCATGCTTCTCTTCATTCTTGTGTTTGAAGGTCAAATTTTCTTTTCAGCTCTGGTCTTTTCATCAAGAATGCTTGAAAGTCCTCTATTTCATTGAAAGACCATTTTTTTCCCCTGAAGTATTATACTCAGTTTTGCTGGGTAGGTGATTCTTGGTTTTAGTCCTAGTTCCTTTGATTTCTGGAATATCATAATCCATTCCCTTCTATCCCTTAATGTAGAAGCTGCTAGATCTTGTGTTATCCTGATTGTATTTCCACAATACTTGAATTGTTTCTTTCTAGCTGCTTGCAATATTTTCTCCTTAACCAGGGAACTCTGGAATTTGGCCACAATGTTCCTAGGAGTTTCTCTTTTTGGATCTCTTTCTGGTGGTGATTGGTGGATTTTTTTTCAATATTTATTTAGCCCTCTGGTTCTAGAATCTCAGGGCAGTTTTCCTTGATAATTTCATGAAAGTTGATGTCCAGGTTCTTTTTTTGATCACGGCTTTCAGGTAGGCCCATAATTTTTAAGTTGTCTTTCCTGGATCTATTTTCCAGGTCAATTGTTTTTCCAATGAGATATTTCACATTATCTTCCACTTTTTCATTCTTTTGGTTTTGTTTTGTGATTTCTTGGTTTCTCATAAAGTCATTAGCCTCCATCTGTTCCATTCTAATTTTGAAAGAACTATTTTCTTCAGTGAGCTTTTGGACCTCCTTTTCCATTTAGCTAATTCTGCTTTTGAAAGCATTCTTCTCCTCATTGGCTTTTTGAACCTCTTTTTCCAATTGAGTTAGCTTATTTTTCAAGGTGTTGTTTCCTTCAGCATTTTTTGGGGTCTCCTTTAGCAAGATGTTGACCTGCTTTTCATGCTTTTCTTGCATCTCTCCCATTTGTCTTCCTAATTTTTCCTCTACTTCTCTTACTTGATTTTCAAAATCCTTTTTGAACTCTTCCATGGCCTGAGCCCATTGAATATTTATTTTGGATGTTTGGGATAAAGAAGCCTTGACTTCTATGTCTTTCCCTGATGGTAAGCATTGTTCTTCCTCATGTGAAAAGATGGGAGAAGATATCTGTTCACTAAGAAAGTAACCTTTTATGGTCTTATTTTTTTCATTTTCCCAAGCAGTTACTTGACTTTTGGGTCCTTTGTCAAGATTAGGGTATACTCTGGCAATCTGTGAGATCTCAGTTCCTCCAAGGTGGCACAATCAAGTGTGTACTTGTCTGGACTCAGAGAGGGATTTTTATGCCCAGAATTTTAGCAGTTACCTCTCCACAGCCACCTGGCCTTCAGTTCCCAAGTCAGCACTAGAGACTGATTTTCAGATAAGCTGGATGGGCAGGGCTGCCATTCAGTGTGAGATAAAGACCAGTTCTCCCAGGGCCTTCACCCAAGGCTGAGGTAAGACTCAGCTCTTCAGTGCCCCCAGGGGTTTTTAGACTCCAACAATGGAGCTTCCATATGGGCTGCAGTGCTGCCTCTGTGGCTGCTGCCTGTTCCTGCTGATGGAGTTTTGGGAAGGTCCTTCTCCCTTCCTGGCTAGCTGATAAAACGCTGTCACTGACCTTTGGTGCCTGTGGGCCAAGGGATCTGAGGACCTGCTACTGCAACTGGAGATTCCACCCCTGATGTGTCCTCCTCCCAGAGTCTCATCATGCTGCACTGCTTGGCCAAGGCTGGGCTAGGCTCTGCACTCAGCTCCGTGTCCAGTGCAACCAATGTTTTTGTGGGCCTTTTAGGTCACCGTGGGCTGGAAAGCACCTCTACTCTGTTGTTCTCCACTTCTGCTGCTCCAAAATTTGTTGAGAGTCCCTCTCTGCAGGTATTTCATGGGCTGTGGGGAGGACCTGCGTAAGTGTGCCTTTTTAGTCCACCATCTTGGCTCTGCCCCATTAATGTAGTTTTCAATAATAATTTTATACTGATTCATGCTACTGATGCATTTGAAAGCGTCAAACTATTGGTGGTAGAAACTTCAATTCCAGAGCTTGAGCAGCCATGGCTATGAATGAAGCAGAAGCTGCTACATTTTCAGACAAAACTTCCCAGTCATATTGCTATAAGGGTTGCTTTATAAAATTATAGTTGCTAGACCAAAATAAATTAAGACATGATCATAAGAGGGATGCTGTTATTTACAGATTTCTTGAGTTCATCAACCCACTGACAGAAGTAAATCAAGCGTTGGTAGTGGTAGGTATGATAGGCCCCTTCCATAGAAAGATTCTTCCCCTCAATTATGGGTGCAAAAGCTATAAATAAGGCCATTTGAACTTAGCGTCAGGATATCTGATTGTGCCTGTCAGGTTCTCTGGGAAAGTGGTATTTGGGGTAAGTTGACCTGGATAACACAGGTGACCTCCTTTATCTCCCTCAGTCTAACAGAAGGAATTTCATAAGCTAGACTGATTGCCGTACCTTGCTGATAGTGGTCAGGAATTGGTGGAAGTAATGATAGCCATTTCTCCACAATGACTGCTTTTTTATATAGCTGCCAGACCAGCCTAGGAATCTCAAAGGAAAAGATAAGTCCAATATTAGACAGGGTAGTTTGGTGCCACAACAGAGCTCTGGGTCTGGAGCCAGGAGCACAAACACAACCTCAGATACTTACTAGCTATGTGACCCTGGGTAAATTACTTAAATTTTGGTTGCTTCAATTTCCTCATCTCTAAAACGAGGATAATAATATGCCATATCTCTCAGGATTACTGTGAAGATCAAATGAGGTGATAATAAAAAATTTAGTGCAGCATTTAGCACATAGTAAGCATTATAAAAAATGTTCATTATTATTTTTATAAATAGATTACGTCAAAAATCCAGTTACAAATTTGCTCCAATATGATATATATGATTTGTTTAAAAAAACAGCATGACATTTAATAAATCATTTTTATGTCATTTTAATAATTTAACTCACGGGTCAGTGTCAGTCATAAAACATTTTCTAATTGCTTACTATGTCCCAGACACTGTGCTAAGGTCTGGAGAACTGGAGTGACATCTCAGAGCAAGAAAATTATACACGATATTCCAATGTATATTAATGCAAAAAAGAACAGACAAAGAGTTAACAAAGAGTTTACAGAAACATATTATAAGATCATGCACTATGGCCAGGTTAGATTTTCAAAAGGAATAGAAAATAGGTTCAATATTAGGAAAACTATAAATTTTATGACATATTGATAACAGAAATAATAAAAATGATAATTATATGATAAAGCTTTTGAAAAAATATAATAATATTATGATAATGGCACTAAGAATTATTTTTAAAAAACTGACCCTTCTTTAATATGGCAAAAATGAGAACATTTGTCTAAAACTGAGCACAATCCTTATTTAAAATTGAGAAAATTTAGAGATCTGTTCAATGAGATCAAAGGTAAAGCACGAATGTCCTTTGTTACTATTATGATTCTCTATATCTCTGTATTTTTAGCTATAAAAGTGAAAGAAAAAATGATGGAATAAGCATAGGTTAAGCCATGTTGGAGATTGTATGATATTTTACTTTGAATATCCTAGAAATTTATCTAAAAATAGGAATTATTAGCAGCTTTAGAAAGGTAGTAGGATAGAAAATACACCTATTAAATTGCCAATCTTATTATATATAAGCAATAAAACTCTGCAGAGAGGCAGGCAAAAAAATAATTCCATGGAAAACTAAGGAAAGTATACAGTTTGTGTGAGTCTACCTACCAAAAGGATAAAAGAAATTATATGACTACAGCTACCAAATACTTTTTGTGGAAATAGATAGATTCAAATTATTGGAGACATATGAATTACTCATAGTTGAGCTGTGTTAACTTAACAAAACTGCCAATACAACATTCGACAATACAATAATAGTTCCATACCATACAAAGAAAACTACTAAAAGTCTACTTGATGGAAATATATGAATTGATAGTAGAATGAATACAGAGGAATAAAAGCATCTCAAGGAAAATATTGAAAAAAAGTGGACACGCAAAGGTCATAATAATATCAGTCTCAAACTATGTTAAAATCAATAATATTCAAAATTATTTGCCACTTGTTTAAAAAAAAGATAAAAAGATTGATCAGTGGAACACATTAGGTAAATATGATCCAGAAACAAACATAGTAGCATAGTGTTAAAAAAGAAAAAGGTCATCAACTACTTGACAAAAGTGAATATAGCAATGTGTGACTGGCTGAAAAGAGAAATGAGGGGGTTATTATAAGGATGGAAGAATCATCTCCATAGAAATAATTAGTACAAGTAACATGACCACCTAGTCTTATTGAAAAACATTTTAATAATGAGGCAATAAATCATAGATAGAAATGCGCTTCTTGCAATCACAGGGTCTCAAAGAAGGAAGAGGCCTCATTAGGTATGTGATAAGGGGTAAGTCACTTCACCTCTCTGAGACTTCTTTTCCTCATCTGTCAAATCTGAATAAGACTTACCTTACCTATGCCATTGAACTGTTTTCAGCAAAGTGTAGGATAGCACTTCAGTAGCTCAAAACAATAAAGACAGGTATACAGAGAGGAAATGACTGGAATACAGATGTTATACAGAGGCAAGTCGTAAGAATTAAGTCTTTATAGGCTTTAAACCAAGCTGTGAAAGACTTTAGATGTGATCTTTCTGTTGATCTTTAGGAGATGAGAGCTTATTTTTACATGGAAGGACAAATCTTTAGTTCCAACTTATTTCATCTCTGTAGTGATTAAATATATTCTCTGAACTTTGCTCTAGAGAACTTTGTCACTTTCTGTACATCTTGAGTGCAATATAGGATATTGAAGTGGAAATCTATTTTTGGTAGATACTTGGAACTCTCAAGTCAATTGCATCTTATATCTCAAATTTTATATCCAGTAATTTTCAATTTCTCCATTAATCTAATCATTCTTTGACAACTACATCTTGAATCCATTTAAGTCTCATTCTTACAAAAAAAAAAAGATTTGTTTTTTGTTTCCTTTCTAATCTGTTTCTCTGTATGTCCCTTAACCCACTCCCAATCTTTCTGATCTTCCTCTACTAGTGCTAATTTTCCTCCATCCCATCCTTATTCTGAACCTAAAAGCCAATTCCAGTTCAATATAACATTGACATTGTGCAATCCTCAGTTTTGCATAACCTTGTAAGATTCCTCTTGTCTACAGTAGAAAGGACCTTCATTGACAATTTTGGAATCTATAAGCTAGACTTTCACAATGTCTGTGTAACAATTTCTTCTCAAGTCTACCATCACTTTAGTTCAGGTCCTCATTAAATGCCTTTACATAATACTGTGATAGCATTCTAATGGCACTGTCTCCCTGTAGTCCTGTACTGATATTCTTGAAACCCAGATCTGATCGTGTTACTTCTCATTTAAAAACCATCCTGACACATCCAGGATGGTCTGCTATTACAGGTTCTTTCATCTGCTTTTCTAAAAGGAAAGGCAACTTTTCAGGGGTCAATAATCACTTTAATCCAGCACATGTATCATTCACTTAGTTCAGGCGGAAAAGTTAGCATGCTGAACTTCAGAGAAAATACAGAGGAATAAAAATCAACAGACAGAGCTTCCAAATGTCTGACCATAAACAATATATACATCACAGAATAACAGACAGATGCAACTCTCTGACTATAGTAACAATAAGCACCTTGATATACACAGAAGGGGATGCTATCACAGGTTCTATGATCTGCTTTTCTCAAAGGAAAGACAACTTTAGAGGAGTTATCCATCTCCTTTAATCAAGCACATAAATCATTCACCTACTTCAGGGGGAAAAGTCAGCAATCTGACTTTCAGAGAAAATAGAGAGAAATCAAAGATCAACAGACATGGCTTTCAACTATCTGCCTAGAATAGAATAGAATAGAATAGAATAGAATAGAATAGAATAGAATAGAATAGAATAGAATAGAATAGAATAGAATAGAATAGAAAATATAATGTAATGTAATGTAATATAATGTAATATAATATAATATAACATATTATAATATAATATAATATAATATATATACACATATATTTGTAAAGAGGGAATGAGAAATCAAAGATGAACAGACATGGCTTTCAACTATCTGACCATAATCAATACATATATATATATATATATATATATATATATATATATATATATATATACAGAGAGAGAGAGAGAGAGAGAGAGAGAGAGAGAGAGAGAGAGAGAGAGAGAGAGAGAGAGAGAGAAGCACCACTATTTGGGTTTTCAAAGCTGGAGGGCTTCTTAGTGGCTTCCCAGAGTCTAGTCTGGTCAGAGAAACACTTCCAATGAGCAAGCCCTAAAGAAAAACCTCACCTCCGAGTATTTATACATTTTTCAGAGTCAGAAGACTTCACAATCCTTGAGAACCAGCGCATTAGAAAATAAAAAAGGTGTGGGCCTCCCCAAATCAAGCTTTCCTTAATGGACAGACCCATTAATGGGTAGAGATCTTTAACTCTCTGATTAGTACTATAGGCTCATCCTTGCCAGTTGAATTAAGCCCAAACGATTCAACCTATTTGACATTTCAAGGCTATTATTGCCATAAATGTTGTGTACAATTCAAATAAAACTGGAAAAATATCATTCCTGAATTTTCCACCCCATATTCTATTTCCTTCACCTCAAAATCTTCCCTTTTTTCTTCTGCCATTGTTGTTGTAATGCTTTGTTTCATTTTGTTTTTGTCTTGGAAATTCTGTTCATCAGTATCTACCTCAAATATTATTATCTTTATTAGTTCTTCCATAGTGGGATTTTTATACATTCATCTGTTTCATACAGTGTCTTATACAGAGCTAGTATATGATAGCATGCTGAATCCAGTTGAATTTTTGAAACTCTCTATATATGTATACATACACATATACATACATATATACATATATGTACAGTGTGTATATTTCTATCTGTATGTATGTGTATGCATATGTATTTATTCTTTTCTGCACATTCCCACTTTTGTGCTTTTTGTGGTTTCTCAAAGGCTGTTCTATCATCACTCCTTATGTTGAAAAATTTGGGCACGTATTTATTCATGAACTACATGTTTGTCAATAACAGACTAGAGCATGATCAGAGAAGTTTATTATTGTGTAATCTGATGGGTGATGTGCCCACAACTCTCGAAGACCACCTAATGATCTGTAGTGAAGTTGTGAACTATCTCCATCCCCAAAATTTAAATGGACTATTTGTGCCCAACCAGTGGAAGGCCCTTAGAGCTCATATTAGTTTAATAAGCCAGTCATATATACTACACCTTGACCCCAAATCATGGTATTTTAATCCTCTTCAAGGATGGAGGAAATATAACAACAACAGTGAGGTTGTGAACTATGTTGGTAGAGGGGCTACCCATATAAAAGAAAGTATCAAAGTACAAAGCATTATATACATGTAAATCAGGCTTACCTCATACGCAAAATTGTTGGCTTGGAAACTGAATGACACAGGTACCTGTCTAGGAGTTGACCAGACTATCCTGAATTCCCCATGCCACAACAGTGCTGTTTTTAAACTTGAGGAACTCAGTGAGAAAGAAGCAAGAGTGTTGTGGGAGAGAAAACATGTCAGACTGGAGGAAGGTCAAGATAGGGCATCTCTGCTAATCCATTGCAGATTGTTCAAACACAAAGCAAAGAGACATCCAAAAGCAGAGAATAGCAGGGAGGGTGGCAGAAACTGGGAGTAGTGAGATCTGGTAAGTAGTGGAGCTAGTAAGAAGCATCTAATCAGTTAACAAAAGCTTTCTTTCCACATCTTCTTTACTCTAGGGAGAAGTCATTTTTTCTACATTTGTCAATCAGTCCCTTGAGTTTTTACTTTTTTCCCTTATTCCTCTTGAGCTGAGAGGCAAATCTGACAGTTTGGGGAGTTTCAGTCTCCCTCACTGCTTATTATAATGTCTATGCTATTTAAACTATACTTATAAAACTTGATGTCCATCAATACTGAACCTATTTGGTTATTCAATGTGTGGAGTAAGAGGAAAAGAGAAGCAAAATCTCTTTGATAGAAGATATTTTTCCTCTCAGTGGAAACTGAGGGACAGACATCAAAGCCAAAAATAAAAAGAGCAAGAGAGTACACATATATTATTTATCATAAATGCAATCTAATCATCTTAACACTAGATGTATTCCTTTTCTTTATCTATGTGAGAAAAATAAGGCAAGAAGGAGAAATCTTCATTTAGATAATGTGATCTGAGGGAATATTAAACTGCTTTCCAAATGACTGATTGAAAGACTTCAAGCCTTGAATCTGCTACTTATTATCAATGTGAACTTGGAGTATAACACAGGGAAATGAGCTCTAGCTCTGGAGACAGAGGACCTTAAGGTTTCTCCTATAATTGATGTTTATTTCCTATGCAACCTTGATTCAAATGCCTCATCTGTGAAATAATGGTGTTGAACAAAATAACTACCAAATTCCCTTTTAGTTCTAGACCTATGATCCTATGATTCTTAATTGAGCTAGGATTCTATTAGGGCAAATAATTAATCCCATGGCATAGTTGCATGTATGTAAATTCATTCTATTTAAAGTTAAAATAATATAAAATATATTCCTTTGTTTCTACCCAATGGAAATATCCAGTGAGAATTTTAACAATGCAACCACTTTTGGGGATTCATTATTCATATTAATAAGAACTTAGCTATATATAATTCCACAAACCCTGTCTTCTTGGGCATCCTCAGAATCAGTTGCCAAAGTCTTAGGCAGGGTTATTGACTTAGAACAATCTAACTTCATTTGTTAGAACCAAAATTTTGCAATAGTTTAATTCTATCATACAAATCCCTATTCTCACATTTGCCAGAAAATGTTCTTCTCATCTATTTTAATTCAATTGTTTTCCATTTCAATTTAACTTTTTTTTTATAATTATTAAAAGATTATAAGTTGTTACTTTTCTTGAAGGTAGGGGTCAAAGAGTATTCGTCATTTTATTTTCTCCAGTGCCTCACACATTTCTTTATTCATAGAATGGAGTTAACTAGTTTTGTGACTTTAGACAAGTCACTTTAATTCTTTGGGATTCAGTCTTTTCATCAGTAAAACAGGGCATTTAATCTGATGGCCTCTAAGATTACCTGTGGCTATAAATATACAACTCAATGATTATGGATTTTGACAAGGATTTTGTGAAACTAGATCACAATAAGAGATTCTCTTCCAGATCCACTTCTGGGGTGGGGAGAGAGAGAGAGACAGAGACAGAGAGAGAAGACAACTCATTAAAGGACAATCCTGGTCATTGCAGAAATTTGTTTTTGAAATGAACAGAAGAAAAGAAGGAGGATAAGAAGGAGAGATTAGCAAATAAGACAGTTGAGAAATTAATGGGTCAAATTTACTATGTATTTTTGAAAAGAAATGCAAACTATATGTGATGAAGATCTAGCACTTCATGTGAAGAAGACATTTTTGGTTCTTTTAATCTGAAAATGATAGTGTTGGTCAATATTTCTCCAATTAAGAATAATGCAAAAATTAACATAATACAAAATTATGTTAAAAATAGAAAATCATCATATGATACATCACTAGGGTTAGGTGGATATGCCGTAATTATGCCTTAAGGAAAGCTGTAACTCTTTCCATACAAGATGGCCTCTCAATAGTCTTTTTCCCCATTCTTGTCAACCCCAAAACATCTTGTAAAGGAAGAATTGACGGGACTTCTCAAGTGGTTGGCTATGGGAAGGTAACAGAGAGCAAGGGTTCAGGGACAACACTACTGCAAGGATCTTGGTGCCCTCAACAATAACAGGAAAGTTAGGAAGAAGAAAAGTTTTAGGGGAAAAGATAATGCATTATTTTTGGACCTGCTGAGTTTACAATCTCTATGGGATAATCATTTCAAGATGTTTAACAGATAGTTGGAAATCTAAGATTCAAATAAATTCTGTTGAGTATGAAAAAAAAGCTTAATTCTGATAGTTAAAAATCCTACTTTAAAGCTTTTCACCAGTAAGATGTCTTCCATAGTTTGTCACATAGACCACATAGCAAGAGTTAATCAGGACGTGATTGACCTTATGTAGCTATCTCAAGATAGGCATAGCTATTCCCTTCCTCCAAAAACTTCATGCTAATAAGTCTGAAATAAGTGGAGAATAGGAAAGTGAGAATAAGTGACAAATATATTCTTCTCCAATAAAAATTACAAGCTTGCTAACTTGAAATCAATAATCTACTTCACAGAGTCACAAAAAGAGAAGCAAGTTTCCTTACTACAATCTCTTTCATTTAAGTAAGATAGTGTTTAAATGCATCCCTCAAAGATAACCTTTTGCCTCTGATTTAACAATCTTTATAGTGCGTAGTATGTTCTTGTGTCTCACACTGAGCAGGGTTTTCTTCCCCACCCTGCTATGTCTAACCTAATTTACCCTTCCCTGACACTCTTCACCTTTTACCCCATCTTCTGTCACACCATGTTCTGTTCTTGCTACAGAGAACAATGACTCTCACAGTAACCTCTATACAATTCTATAGGCTTGAATAATGTTGTGAAGTTCCACTTCAGTTTCCTCTCCAGGAGAAATAACCCCAGTTCTTTTAGCCCTTCCCCAAAAGGCTTTTTATTACTTTCATTCCTCCTTTCCAGACTCTCTCAAAGCTGATTTTGATAAGTCTTTCTTTGTGGCCTGAAAGAGTACAGGGACATTGACTGTATCAGGGTCAAGACTCCAGGAAAATATTGCCTTTGGGGCATATGGTGATGGCCACATATATCCCATGGGACAGTAGTCAGGGTGACAAAGATGAACAAGTATATTAAATTTGTTCAAAGAGTAAAGCATTTTTTTTTTTCAGTCAGTAAACCTGAAGCTGACCATGAGTCTGTTTGGAAGCCATTTATTCAGACAAACCCCCAGTAACTGCCTCAATAGACTTTTATAACATGATATAAATCAGCCATTTCTAGATAATTTTCCTGAATCATCTTTACAAGAATATCCTGCTATCACAAGAGACAAACGTATCCAATATACCAGCCATCAGCCTGATGATGCAAGCAGTGCCGTGCAATATTTATTTGGAAGATTGTGAATGAGACATTAAAGCAACTCATCATCCTGATGACTAATCACTGATAAATAATATCCGGGACCCACAAACGAACCTAAATTACACTGAAGTGCCTGGCTAAGGAAGTCATGATACTCAGAACAAAACATTCACTCCCCCACCTACATGTTCTTCCCACTTGTTCTCTGCCCAAGCAGGACACGGCTAGTAAAATAAACATTAGTGGGATCCATTAGTGCCCTGGTACACATCATAAATGGTCATGAGTAGCTGATGACGCTGGTTTTGCTTAACTGAGGGACCCTTTGTTATTCTGAATTGAATTGGTTAGTCAGTGCATGCATAGATTGTACTCCATGCCTCATCTCTCTGTTTTATCCATTCATTACCTTTTTCATTACTCACTGACAAATCTATAAAAGGGTAGGTGGAGGAAGATAAGTAAAATGAAGCTCAAGTCAGTCTGTTTTTCTACTCATTATAAACTCCTATAATGATAGGACAAAGAAAGCGATGGGAAAAGGAGGTTAAAACAAAATACTAAATGAGGTTTCAGGGTTTCTGTGTTTTTAATTAATCCAGGCTATGCAACTCCCCATTAGTAGAGCCTGATCAAGAGTTTCCATTCAATTGATTCTGTTGGGGAGCCAGGAAGGGAGGAGGAGGGATTACTCTATTAGAGATTTCTCAGTTTTTTATTCCTGGCTCAACGTGTGTGCAGAAGGGAAAAGGATGCTGGCTGTTCTGTGGTAACAATTCAGAATTTAGCCGGGAGACAAATTCCAAAGGAAAGAATCATTTTCTCAATGCTGCTAATAGCTTTAAGAAAAGGTGTAATTACAAGAGCTGAGCTGAATGTAAATATTGTATAAAGCCTCTTGGCTGGAGACAAACAGTAGCCCACAGGAAGCATCTTATTCTAACAGACCCCCATCCTCTCCCTTTGAGAGGCAGGTTAATGCTAATGCAAAGAATTTCTTCAACTTTCACATGTGCTGCTATTACAGATTTCAAGGTATTTATTACTCTAGCACCTGTAAGCACTGTAAGAGGCAGGAGTCTGCTGGTCTTGTCCATCATGATCTCCTATTTACAGAATTTTTATAGCACATCCATAAAAGCTGGCTTCAGGTTAAACTTTGGCACAAAAGGATTTCACCCTCTCTCTTTCAATTTCTTTCTAGAAAAAAAAAAAGAAAACTTCAGAACATTGAAAATTAATTTAAGTTTCAGTAGAAAGGTACTGTGCTTATCATACCTAGAAAAAGGATTTTCTGTTTCATATTAGTAAAAACAATAAAAGCCATGATGATAAGGAAAGTGTTCCCAAAGTACCTTGAAAATATCCCCCTGTGATTTCAGAGCAGTCCTACTATGTCACAGTCTCTCAGAAATAACCAATTCCCCTGCCCTTAATGTTGGAAATCTTGGGTCTGATTCCTGGAAATACCAGTAAAAGGGAAGAGAAAAGGACATTACACTTAATGGACTGGCTAATACTAATTTATTTTTCTCCTTTTAGGATAAGTGATCAAAATCTAACGGACACACATATGTACACACACACACACACACACACACACACACACACACATGCATACCAGCAAGGAGTCTTAAAACAAATATTAGATATGTAATTAGAGCACATTGGCTCTAATCCTATCTATGTTATTTTGTTGTTTTGATGAGGTTTTGGCACCTGTTGTACCAATCTGTTAATTCCCTTTCCAATTCATTCTGCTGTAGCTCTCACTTCTTTTCTATTTTTTAATACAAGTGCTCTCATTCTGTTTTAAATAAACATGTAAATAAGTAAATAAATTCTAACTCTTACATGAATTTTTCCAGGAACTAGTTGAGTTTTTGCCCCACTTGTGCTTTGCTTTGAAGTGCTGTTTATGAATATTTTTGAGTCATTCTCTTCTTTTGTGTTTGTGTCTTAAGCATCTCTGTTACCATAATAGCTCATTATGTTGGAGTTCCTTTTTTTTTTGCAAATTCTTCCAGTCTGCTTCCTAACTTTAGACTTGATTTTAGGGCTGGGCTCTGCCACAGTTCTGCAAGAAAGGTCTGGGTGATTCTCTTGCTGTTTCCTTGGGGTGTTAAGTATTCTGTTACTCCAGGATCTGAAGGACAGGCTGGAGACTTGCAAACTTTCAGTGGTCCCAAAGTAGTCTGATCCAAGACAGAGTCTGATTGTTATACCCTTATTCTAAGTTCTGAATGTTTCTGATCTGTTTGGGTATGTGCAAGAGGAGGTTAATGGTAGATCCAGATTCTATCATCTAGCTGCTTGATTTTGTTCATTCAGAGTATAGGCTCCACTTTGGTCCAGGATTCCTGCCTTGGTTATTCCCTTGCAGACTGAGAAAAATGTTTTAAATGAGACCATATTCTATACCTGGAGTGTGAACCACAGTGTTGCTGTTGTTACTGGTTTCTGAATTTCCTTCTTTCTTACCATACCACCAAGGGACTCCCAACTAGCGATGTCACCCCCTCTGCAGAGATTCCTTTATCAATCTGTAACTCAGAAATAGATAGTGGATAACAAAGAAGCCAGAGGACATTTGTCCTTATTACAGTGACCCAGTACAAGTCTGAGGAAATCTCTCTCTATATCTGTGACCTTCTTTTGCCTTGGTGCACAGCCTCTCCCTGGATTAACATCCAGCGCTAGAGTACCCAGTTTGCCCTATACTCCTGACCTACCCAGTCTCTACTGTCTGCAGACAGTATCTATTTCTTATCTATTTCCCTATATTGTACTCAGATAAACAAATTGTTCACATTGACATTTTTCTGGATTTACCCATCAGTATTCAGTCTAGTTCATTCATAAACCTTAAACATTATAGAAATGAAAGGTACTGTCATAATATTCATAGCCAGTGGAAGACTGATTAAACAATGTAGACATAATGAATTCTACATTGGTTTACTCAGAGTAGCTCTATTCATATTTGACTATAGTAATGATTGAAAACCTATTTGTAGGTAGATATAAAATGTTTATAAGTCATTGATGAATTGTAAATGAATAAAAAAACATTTATTGTGCCTATTCTTTAACAGGTAACATGCTAACCAAAGACAAAAGTTAGACAATCTCTGCCCTTGAGAGGCTTAAGCTACAGGAGACATATTGCATGTGTACTGGAGCCCTGGACCCCTAATTAAAGGAAATTTTGATCTCAAAAATCACAAGGATTTTGAGTAGAACTATGATCACTCATTCTTTATTTTCGAAGTGGACCAATCATATGATAAGTTGATGTACTGACTTGTGTATGAACTGGATTTAATTGAGGTAGAGTTGCATGAAGTTATCAGCCTAAATTGCTCTTCCATAGTAATCAAAGTTCAGTGACAAGAAAAAAAAAACAAGGTAACTGGTGATGGCCCAAGAGGCAATGGATGACCTTGGTGTCTTTGATGTCTGACCAAGCTGTACGCACTCCACAGTGCCTACTTTAGCTGCTCTCATGACTGCTGGAACAAATTATTTTCTTCCACTCATTCCACAAGGAGAAGTCTTCACACTTTTATAGTAGACTTTCCCCTAACTCATGGATGGGCACAAGGCCTATTAGTTACCCTAAACTTGGTTTAGAACATAGCACCAGGGTGTGTCCACTGTGAATGGTTGGCTTGGTTGTTGTCCTTCATTCTTGAAGAGGACCAAAATGACATCACTACTTTGGAGTCAAGGTACAGTGTGTCCAACTGTAGCTGGTTAAACCAATACTAGCCCAGAAGGTTCTACCATAGGTTTGGTAAAAATAGTCTATATGAAAATTTGGAGTGAGGTTGTATCTATTTGCACAACTCATGTTTCTTTCAAGCTACTACAAATCTGTTTGGCTTATAGAGTGGAGCACCCTCTTTGATACAGGCATGCCATCTTAGATGGTCCTGTGCCAGTGACTCACATGCCTTGCAATTGATTGTAAAGTTCTTCAGAGAGACCTTGAGAGTGTCCTTGTATTGCTTTATCTGACCTTCATGTCAGTATTTTCCTCATGTGAATTCTCAGTAAAATGGTCTTTTAGGCAAATATACATTTGACATTCAAGCAACATGCCAGCACATCAGAGTTGCACTCTCTGTAACAGAGTTTGAATGTTTGACAGCTCAGCTCAAGGAAAGACTTCACTGCCTGCTGCATTATCCTGCCAGGTGATCTTCAGAATCTTCCTAAGACAATTCAGATGTAAGTGATTTAGTTTCCTGGGATGATGCTGATAGATGGTCCAGGTTTCACAGGCATACAACAATGAGGTCAGCACAATGGCTCTATAGACTTTCAATTTGGTAGGCAGTCTAATACTTCTCTCACACACCTTCCTTTGGAGACTTTCCAACAAATACTGAACTATCTCTGGTAATGTGTATGTCAACTTCATCATCTCTGGAAAGTATCCTGTCAAGGGTATTTCTCCATCTGCTGTAAATGATGGTTTTATGTATGATTGGTGTGGTGCTACCTGATTGACAGCTTGTGTTTTCTTGGTGCTAGTTGTTAGGCCAAAATAAGCATCAGAGAATCAATCAATACTTTGTTGCATCTCAGCCTCAGAGGATGCATTGAACGCACACCTATCTGTGAACAAAATGTCATGCACTAAGCTCTCCCTTCACTTTAGTCTTGGCTTGTAATCTTTTCAAATTAAATAATTTGTTGTCGATGTAGTAGCAAACATTAATGCCATTTTTGCCCTCATTGAAGGCATCTGACAACATAACAGAAAACACCATGCTAAAAAAGCATGGCAGTAAGCCCACAGACCTCCATCACTCCACTGGTGATTGGGAAAGTTTAAGAGCACTGCCCATTATCCAGAACCTGAGCAAGCATTCTGTCATAAAAACAATGCACAATATTGATGAAATTCTTCAGGCAAACAAACTTTGCCACAATTTTCCACAAGCCCTCATGACTTATATTATCAAAGGCCTTGGTCAGATGGATGGATGTTGTGTACAAACTTCTGTTTTGCTCCTGGAATTTCTCCTGAAGGCTTCAGGCAGCAAAAATCATATCATTCACGCCTTGGCCCTTTCTGAAGCTATACTAGCTCTCAGGTAGATGACCATCTTCAAAGTGAAAGATCAGCCTATGAAGGACTCTGGTTAGAATCTTGCTGGCAATGATTAAGAGAGAGATCACCTCTCTGATACTCACATGGCAACCTATTTCTCTTTCCTTTATAGAAATGTACAATGGAACCATCCCTATACACCTGAAGGATAACCTCCTCTTGATATATAAATCAAGAAACCTGGAAAGTTTTAGTCAGCTTTTATATAAGCAGTGGACCCTCTGCCTTGTAAGTCTGGAATAAAATCAGCACCAGGCTCTTTGCCATATGAAAGGAGTTAAACGATATTCAAACCTCTTCTTCAGATGGAATTTCAGCTACAGAGGAATTGATTTCAGCTGAAGGTATACAGTCAATGGCTTCAGGATTGATTGATGACAGTCTTCTGAGAACCCCATGGAAGTGTTCAACCTATTTCTCCAGGATCATGTCCTTGTCACTAATTAATATGGCTCCATTAGCACTGAGTAGTAGAGAAGTACCATAGGTCTCTGACCATAAATGACCTTCAGGATATTATAAGAGTCCTTTGGAGTTTTACTATGAGTGTAAAATTGAACTTTATCCACCTTCTTACTGAGTCAAGAATCCTGAAACTCTCTAAGTTTCTCTAAAGTTAAACTTTACTTTTGATGGAATTAAATGCTGCCTTCTTAAAGATGGGTAGACTACCTGGTTAATAAATCCCATGGAGCTCTCTTTTTTCCATTTAGCAGTGTGTAAATTTCCCCATCATTTTCATCAATCTTGGTTTTGGTGAGTGTTCTGGCCCAGATGAGTAAATACAGTGCTGTATACCAAATCTTTGAAAGCTACCCACTCCTTTTCTATTCCACAGTTGAAAATTGTGTATTGATTCAACTTCCCTTCCAAGTTATCAATGAACTATTCACACTTGCAAAAGCAGACCAATCTGCTGATATTAAGACTTCTGATAGTCATCTCGTCTTGAGGCCAGTGTTGGAGATGAATTTCTAGCTTAGAGATGACAAGTCTATGATTAGTCCAGCACTCTGTACCACAAAATACCTTGGTCACTCTCACATCCTGTCTGTCTCTTCTCTTTACAATCATACACTCTACTAAATGCCAATATTTGTTTCAAGAATGTATCCATGAAGTTTTATTGCATTTAGATAAATGGAAAACAGTATTGGTGATGAGGTCAAGCCTTCAGTAGTAAGTGAAGGTTGTTGTTGCTATTTCTGACTCCAATTCTCCCAAGGATCCCTTGCCATGTCTGATAGCTGGTGCTTGATCTGACTCTAATATTACTCAGAATTATAAGCTTGTCTTCTTTTCGCACATGGATGAAGAGTGTCTCCAGGTATTCATAAAATTTTTCTTTATCCCCATCAGTGTTTGTCATGGTGGGAGCATATGCACTGATGATGGTGGCAGGACATTTTTATGAAAGTGCCAATCACATTGTCATGAGTCTGTCATTCACTTCTTTTCAAGAGGTATTCAACTTTGTTGACTAGATTAATTTTGATTGCAAAATCTATGCCAGCTTCAAGGTGCTCTCCATCTTTGTGGTCACTACGGAAATACATATATCCAGCTATGACTTTGGCAAGCTGATCTTCACTTGCCAGTCTTGTTTCACTCAGGTGATGTAATTTGGATGTGACACATGCTAAATTGTATCACAACAAGAGCTATTTGTCTGTAAGGTTTTCTGCATTTCATGCTATCCATAACTGTGCATACATTCCATAGACCAATGAGTGAAATAGTTTTGGAAAAGTTTTTGCATATTTTGTTTGTGTGTGTTTCAACCGCCGGGTGACATTCTCACTTTTTGTGGCAAGCAAGTTAGGGTTGGGTGAAACAGATAATTTTTAGGGCACATTTCAAGCCCCTCCTTAAAAGTCCTTAAAAGACTGCTCAAAGACACAAGTGGTTAACAAATACCACTGCTGCTTCTAACGAGATGATCCTCTGGCCTGGGTTACCTATGTGTAGGTTTGTGACTACAGGTCCCAGTGTATCTACACCTGTTGCTTCGTCACTTGCCTGTTGCCACAAGACTTTGAGGTAGATAAAAATGGTAAAATGGTATGAATGATGTCTTTTGATTCATGCATAAATTAGATTTCAGTAAGGAAGAGTTGCATGAAGTCATCACCCTCAGTCTTTCTTCCAGAGTCATCAAAGTTCAATGGCAAGACAAAATTCAAAATAACTGGTCATGGCTTGGGATACAGAGGATGGCCTTGGCGTCTTTGATGTCTAACAAAGCTCTAAGCATTACATAGCACCTGCTTCAGCTGCCTTCATGGCTGTTGGAACAAATTATTCTCATCTGCCAATTCCCCTGGGGGATGTCTTCACATGAAAGAAGACATCCTCCTAACTTATCTAATTGTTTGAGACCCTTTGGTAAATCTCTACCTGGTTTAGCACATCTCCCAAAATGGTTTACCAGGGTATGGCTGCTACACATGCTACAGTTTCTTGGAGCCACAGCTGAGAGTTGGGTGAATCAGGTGGATATCAAAGGTAGATGAGAAGCACTGAAAATGGCTTGGCAATCCCTCACATCAGAAATGCAAGTTCTCCCTAACATTCCACATAACCCTTGAGTAGAGTTATAAGTCAGTTGACCGACTAACCTTTTTTTTCAAAGCAACACAAGTATTGATTTAATTATTTTTTAAAATTTAATTTAATTTTCATTTTCAAACTCTGTCTCTCTCTCTTTATCTCTGTCTCTCTATCTCTCCTTCTCCCTCTTTCTCTCCCTCTTCTTCCACTTCTCTCCCACCCACTAAAAAAGTAAGAAATACAATACCCATTATATGTATGTGTATTTGTGTGTGCATATATCACATTTATGTGTGTATAGTCATGCAAAATGTATTTTTGCATTACCCATGTTCTTCTCACTAAGGAGAAAAAGTAAAAAAAAAAATGCTTCAATTTGTACTCTGAGACCATCACTTCTCTATCTTGAATTGGATAGCATTTTTCATCATTAGTCTTTTAGAATTTTGGTGGATCATTGCATTGATCAGGGTCTTTCATAGTTGATTATCTTTGCAGTATTGCTATTACTGTGTTCTCCTGGTTCTTCTGCTCACTTCACTTTGCATCAGTTCCTGTAATTTTTCCAAGATTTTTAATCACTCATACACCAATCAGGAGAGATTATTCACTAGAGAGGGTCCCAAATATGAGTAAATTCACTCCTCCAGGGATATGGGTCCATGATTTCCAGAGATTATTTTTCAAGAGAGGGAAAGGGAGACTTCAACAGAGCAGAAGCAAAGTGCTACATTGGAAAGATGCTTATGCTCGACAGATCTGATTTTCTTGTAGCTGGATGTTTGGGATCATCAAATATTTGAAATATTTTCATTTTCCTTGATATCTTCACAATTACGGATATTGTGAAAACAAAGAAAAATCATACATGAATATGTAAAGTGATATAATATGCAGGCATGAAAGGTGAAGAAAGTGCAACTCTATTTAGGAGGAAAACTGCACATTTTTTAATTCACTGCAATTCTTGTCATAGTTAATTCTTTGCTTCGGATGAAATTATTCTGATGTAAAAAGAAGTGACTTTGGTAGATGAGTGTTCTGTTTCCTATGACAGGCTGACTAATCTCTTCTGCCATTCATCCTCACCTGTAAGGCTACAATGGCTAAATCAAAGATGTAGTAAATGTCATAATTATGGAGTTCAGCTATTTCATCTTTTTGATATTCTCTGTCATATTATTTGCTTACTCATAGAACTATACATTTTATAATTTGTTCATGAAATCCTTTGGGGAGAAAAATGATGTTTCTAGATGATTCTTGCTTCAAACCTCAATATTGCCACTATGGAATAGAATAAGAATGGGTTCCAACAGAAAAGAACGCTTCATATAGTACCATGGCATTAATGCAGTTTCCCCAGGCAGCTAGTTCTAAAGGATTTCGGAATAAGCAAGTATCCCAGGCAAGATAGAAATAGACAGGATTCTGTATATAAATAATTCAACTTAATTCCATTACATTCAGTGAATATTCATTAAACACCTACAACAGAGAAGTACCAAGCACTAATACTAGGAGATATAAAAATAAGAATCCTTTCCTTCAAGAAGTTTAAATTCTACCAGGGATAGCTATTACAGTATATATATATATATATATATATATATATATATATATATATATATATATATGTAAAAGTAAGAATAATAGCTATTACAGTATGTATATAAGTAAGAATACACAAAGTAATACAAGACAAAGTATAGTTATCTGAACTATGATTTGGAAAAAGTGGACTGAGATAAAAGTACATTTCTAATGCAGAGGAGAGCTTGTACAAAGGCACAGAAAGCACGCCAAATGGAAAGAAAGTCAAGTGTAAGGAACAACTAGAATGCAGTTCTAAATAGAACAGAGACAATGTGAAAAGTCTACAAAAATGGGTAGAGTCATGTTGTACAGGATTTTAAACAGTAGGAAGAGTATGTATTTTATCCTAGAGGAAACAGGGAGTCACTGAAGATTTTTTAATAGGGGGCTAAAGTCTTCAAATTTAAAATTTTTAAATATTAATTAAAGAACAATATGGAAGCTAGATTGAGCTGTTTTATTTACATTTGAACTATTGTTAGGTTCCTCAGTAAGTTTCTGCTCCTTTCGTCAACTTCAAAGCAGCAATAAAACTTTTATCTACTATTACATACCTATACCATTTTTCCAAATAGTAATACATCAGAATTACATAATTCTGAATTATGAAATACATCAGAAGTCATAATTTACAATTCTCTGAAGAAGAGAGGTGAGTTATAATAACAGAACACAATAAACATTTATTAAACATTCCTACATGCTAAGCTCTGGGGATATGAACATTGAAAAGAAAGGTAGCCCTTTCCCTTAAGGAGTTTATGGTCTAATGAGTGAAGACAATACACAAAAGAAAGATGAAAATTGAAGAGGAAGAAGGAGAGGAGAAGGCATAAGAATCATAGGATCAATCCATGAAGAACAGGTGATGACTTTGCCATTTGTATACATATTTTTATAGTCAATGGTTCTCTATGTATACATAGTATATGAGTGTACTTCAGGATAAATTTGTGTCATTAGATTGAGGTCAGAATTCTGCTGCAGAGAAAGGAAACAAAAAAAAAACAATGTTCTTCAGAAGCTAAAAAAGTACTGAAATTATAGCAAATATACTGGATTTGAAATAAAAGAATTTTTTCATGAAAACCAGTTTGTTTTGCAAAGTAAAAAGGCCTTTGGGAAAAAAATAATCAACCACTGAAAGAATAAAATTCCCCATCTTTAATGTGGCAAAAGTTAGTGAAGTATTCAACTCCTGAGCAATACAAAGCAAAGAAGAAATCATTTCTAGATAAGAGGACAGAATCGAATGGATATTCTCAGTAAGTCTAAAAGCTTTGTTACCACTATAGTGAAAAGATAATGATTTCTACCTCTACAATTCCTTGCAATGATTGTTTTGCCAATATACAGTGTAAAAGAAACAAAGAGTAATAATTGCTTGTCAGC
Source organism: Notamacropus eugenii (assembly GCF_028372415.1). Lineage (NCBI taxonomy): Eukaryota > Metazoa > Chordata > Mammalia > Diprotodontia > Macropodidae > Notamacropus > Notamacropus eugenii. The sequence goes on along the minus strand of NC_092873.1, from coordinate 227,200,783 downwards.
ACTGACGAAGCATGACAGGCATCAAGAATAGGAAGGGATTTGTTGGGGAAGGAATACCATGTAGCTATAACCAACAGTAACAGACTGTACTGTACCAGTAGAACAAGGAAAGAAAGAACACTTGAAGGTCAAATTAAACGAGCTGTTTACACCTCTTCAGTTAAACATATTTCAGAAGCTAAATGACTTGAATCACTGAGCAAACTTAAAAAGATGCAGAACGATGCAAGAAATCATATAAGAGTTAGAACTGTATTTCCAGATGAGGTCCAATTACAGTATAGATGAGAGTGAGATTTATCGTAGAGTATTATTAAGGCAAATATAAACCACTAAGCATTTCATTATAGAAAAATTACACTACAATGAAGCATAATTCCTTAAAAGCATCCAGAGTGAAATATTTCTTTTCTAATGATGCTAGAGGGAACTATGACAAAAGAAAAAAGAAGTTATCCAAGAAAAGTCTACTTTGGAACCATGGGGGAGGGAATAGGGAGTTGTTACATGGATTTAACTTGTGATTTTATTTGTATAGGAAACTCCTGGTAAATAAACTCTCTCTAGCAATGTCAATAAGCAGTTACTCTGCAACTGAGTTTGGAAGAGTAGTTTGGAACTTGTATGTGTGTATGTGTGTGTATCCATGTGTGTGCATGTGTGTGGGTGTGTGTTCAGACATTTTTGGTCAAATGGGATTCATGACCCTACTTAGAATTTTCTTGGTGAAGATACTGGAATGATTTGCCATTACCTTCTCCAATTCATTTTACAGATGATGAAACTGAGGCAAATAGGATTAAGTGGCTTGTTTAGAGTCATACAGCTTATTAGTGCCTGATGCCAGATGTGAATTTAGGAAGTATTAACTCCAAGACCAGTACTCTATCCATTGTACCACCTTCCTGTCTCTTCCTAAAGTATCAAAAGGTTAATTAACTTGAACAGAGTCATATAGGACTCGACAAAGCAGACTTTTCTAATACTGAGGTCAGTTCTTTATCCAATTTCACTATACTGCCTCTAAATATAATATCTTATTATCAAACGAAGAGGCAAAATTAATGCTACTCTATTAATCAACACACTTTTTTGTAAATACAAGTTGAATTATCTGTCTCTCAGGTGCAGTAAGGGATACAGATAGGAAATAGGATAGGCAGCATTTATATAGCCTTTAATGTTTGCTAAGCATTTTACATATATTACCTCATTTAATCCTTACAATAAATATATGAAATAGTTGCTATTATTATTTCCATTTTACATATGAGGAAATTGATTCTGAGAAATGTTAGATTACTTGCTCAATGTTATTCACCACATAAGTATCTGAGGTAGGATTTGAATTCTGATCTTCCTGATTCCAAGACCAGCACTCTATTCCTTGAGCCACTTGGATTCATCTCTCCCAGTACAAAGCATACAGTGGAACAGAAATCCTAAAAATAGACACATGAAAAGATAATGAAGGACATATGTGTTCTTTGATACTTCAGAGGATCCACAATCTTATCTGTGTGAGAACTCATCACCAAATATTGTGACATATCCATGTCCTCTCATTATTTGCAAATCTTGTACATATTCTCCTGCAATCTTTCACTGGGACTTGGGGGTAAGTAACAATGTACTAGGAGCCTTTCTCTTCTTCTCTGGACATTACATAGGCTCTGAAAGAGCCCACAGGCTATTCATCAGTTATCCCTAACAGTATGTCAGGAAATATGTCAAATACAAACAAATGTTCTTTGACTTTCCACCAGGGCATCAACATGTCACTTTGGGTTGCATCATCCTGAAAGGTCTGGTAGGTAGTATTTGAGCTAAACCTGGGAGAACATGTGGAATTTAAAGTGTAAAGAAATTAATTTTGGGGAATTTCTATTTTTTAATAAATTCTCCAAGATTTTATTTCAAAGATATGCTTTTCTTTGTGAAATTCTATCCTGAATATTTGAATACAAACTGAAGTCATTTCAAATAAACTAATACCTTTAATGTACTTAGAACAAGACACAGAATACAGTAAGTGTTAATGTTTATATCCTTCCTTCCATCTCTAACATTCTTTGGCTATCTGATCTTGGACAAGTAACTTAATCCTCTTTGTAACTCAATGTTCTCATCTGAAAAATGAAGGGAGTGTAATAGATATATTCTCTACTCATTATGGATTAAGCAATTCTAAGCAGTCCCTCGGAAAAGTAGAAAAAATCTATTTTGAGTAAACAGGACAATATATGAATTGATTTGATTTGATAGTGTAAGGGTAATATTACATTTGCCAATGCAATCACCAAAAAAAAGTGGACAAGCAGGGTATAGGGGTAGTTAGAGATCTGATGACTTTAGGAAGTACAAAGTGCCTTTCTAAATTGAACTGTCAGCATTTTCAAACTTCATTTAGGCAAACTAGTTTGACTGGTATTTTTTCTTCTATCCTATACGGAACCAATCTACCTATGAAGCAATGGAAATGTTGGCAACTCTCACTCTGCAAACAGAATCGGTGACTATGTAAATATAATTTGATCCATCTTTCAGTATCCAATTCCCTGTGACCCTCATTTGAGGTTTACTTGACAAAGATACTGAAGTAGATTGCCATTTCCTTCTCTAGTTCATTTTTCAGATGAGGAAACTGAGGCAAATATACTTGCTTAGGGTCATATAGCTAGCAAATATCTGAGGTCAGATTTGAACTCAGCACAATGAGTTGTCCCGGCTTGAGGCCTGAAACTCTCTCCACTGTCCTGTGTAAATGCAATATTTGAACAAATTATAAATATTTAAGTGTCTGTTACATCCTCAACTCATAGGAGCATAGATTTTTCAGCTCAAAGGGACCTTTGAAGTCATTGAGTGCAACCACTTTATTTTAAAAAATGAAAAAAAAAAGCCCCACAGAGGGAAAGTAAATTTCCTGTGGTCATATGGGTACTAAGTCATGGAGCTAAAATTGCAAAACAGGTTGTGTGGCTTAAAATGCTGTGTTTATTTCACTGCACCATACTTTCTCAAGGAGAGCTATGTGGGGTGTCTCAACAGAGTTAGTTTTAAGGAATTAAAGTTTTAAACTGTTCTCAGACTTTTGAGATACTTTATACTGAATTCAACCTAATCCAAGCCAATACAATACAACAAAATCCTAATAACTACTTACTAAAGGTCTTTTGTTAGGTTCTTGGAAGACAAAGCCAAAAAGAAAATGATTCTTTACCTTAAAGGGTGATACATTTCTACACAGGTAAGTAAACACAAAGATATTTCTGAAGGTAAACAACACTTAACAGGATTTCTTAAACTGGGGTCAATTAATTTGATTGTGAAATATTTTATAATACTATTTCAGTGGCATTGACTTTCTTGGAAATCCAAAGTATTTTATTTCATGTTCATAAAAAAAAATTTCTTTTTTCCCCTGAGGAGTCCATAAGTTTTTCAGGAATACCACAGAGTTTCATGGCATAAGAGATTAATGATTCCTAGATTACTTGGTGAGAGAGTCATAAAGACTTTTTGGAAAAAGTATTATCTAAACTGGGAAATAAAGGATGATAATAATTCAAAGACAAAGACAGAGAGATAAGAATGGAGTGAATTTCAGGTATTACTGTTACAAGTATTAGAATCATAGATTTAGAGTAGGAAAGATGACTTATGTTAATATCTAGATTCAGTAGATAGAATGCTGATATTAAGAAAAAGCTGATTATCTCCTTTGTATTGCAGAGTGATTGATGGAGAGTAATGAGTAGTGTGAAATTATACTGGAAAATGAGGTTGGAGTCAGACTGAAAAATTTGGATGATTGGTTGAAGAGTTTATTCTAGAGGTTTTAGTGAGTCACATTGTCAACTCTGTGTTTAAAGGAGTCACATTGTCAAGTCTGTGTGTCAAGAAAACGTTTGGAGGGGGCAGAGCCAAGATGGTAGAGTAGAAAGACACACATATGCAGGCTCTCCCCACACAGTCCATAAAATACCTGTAGAGAGGGACTCTCAACAAATTCTGGAGTAGCAGAAGTGGAGAACAACAGAGTGGAGGAGATTTCCAGCCCAGGGTGACCTGAAAGGCCCACTGGAAACATCTGTTGCACCAGACGCAGAGCAGAGCCCAGCGCAGAGTTGGTTGCATGGCTCTGGAAGGAGGACACCTCAGTGGTGGAATGCCCAGTCACAGTAGCAGCTGTTCACAGGTCCCTCAACCCTCAGGAGCCAAATGTCAGTGACAGGAAGGGAGAAGGGCCTTCCCATGGCTCCAGACTCAGGCAGCAGCTGCCCAGGCCATATTGGGCAGGCAGCAGCAGTTCCCACAGAAGCCCCTACAGCAGCCCACGTTGATTGTTGGATCGTAAAACCCCTGTGGGCACTGAGAATCCAATTCTTGCCTCAGCACTGTGTAGAGGCCCTGAGGCAGCTGATCTTTATCTCACACTGAATGGCAGCCCTTCCCATGCAGCTTATCTGAATCTCAGCCCCCAGTGCTGGCTTAGTGGAACTGGAGGCCAGGTGGCTGTGGAGAGGAAACTGCTAAGATTCTGGGCACAAAAATCTCTTTCTACTCCCAGACCAGTGTACATGTTTGATTGTGCCACCTTGGAGGAACTGAGATCTCACAGATTCCCAGAGTATACCCTACTCTTGACAAAGGACCCAAAAGTCAAGTAACTGGTTGAGAAAATGCCCAAAAAAGGGAAAAAATAAGACTATAGAAGGTTAATTTCTTGATGAACAGATATCTCCTCCCATCCTTTCAGAAGAGGAAGAACAATGCTTACCATAAGGGAAAGACATAAAAGTCAAGGTTTCTGTATCCCAAGCATTCAAAATAAATATTTAATGGTCTCAGGCCATGGAAGAGCTCAAAAAGGATTTTGAAAATCAAGTAAGAGAAGTGGAGGAAAAATCAGGAAGAAAAATCAGAGAGATGCAAGAAAAGCATGAAAAGTGGATCAACACCTTACTAAAGGAGACCCAAAAAAATGCTGAAGAAAATAACACCTTTAAAAATAGGCTAACTCAATTGGAAAAATAGGTCCAAAAAGCCAATGAGGAGAAGAATGCTTTCAAAAGTAGAATTAGCCAAATGGAAAAGGAGATTCAAAAGCTCACTGAAGAAAATAGTTCTTTCAAAATTAGAATGGAACAGATGGAGGTTAATGACTTTTTGAGAGACCAAGAAATCACAAAACAAAACCAAAAGAATGAAAAAATGGGAGATAATGTGAAATATCTCATTGGAAAAACAACTGACCTGGAAAATAGTTCCAGGAGAGATAATTTAAAAATTATGGGACTACCTGAAAGGCATCATCAAAAAAAGAGCCTAGACCTCATCTTTCATGAAATTATCAAGGAAAACTGCACTGATATTCTAGAACCAGGGGGCAAATAAATATTGAAAAAATCCACTGATCACTTCCTGAAAGAGACCCAAAAAAAGAAACTCCTAGGAACATTGTGACCAAATTCCAGAGTTCCCTGGTCAAGAAGAAAATATTGAAATCAGCTAGAAAGAAACAATTCGAGTATTGTGGAAATACAATCAGGATAACACAAGATCTAGCAGCTTCTACATTAAGGGATAGAAGGGCATGGAATATGATATTCCAGAAGTCAAAGGAACTAGAACTAAAACCAAGAATCACTTACCCAGCAAAGCTGAGTATAATACTTCAGGGGAAAAAAATGATCTTGCAATGAAATAGAGGACTTTCAAGCATTCTTGATGAAAAGACCAGAGATGAAAAGAAAATGTGACTTTCAAACACAAGAATGAAGAGAAGCATGAAAAGGTAAACAGCAAAGAGAAATCATAAGGGACTTACTAAAGTTGAACTCTTTACATTCCTACATGGAAAGACAATATTTGTAACTCTTGAAACTTTTTTCAGTGTCTGGGTAGTTGGTGGGATTACACATACACACACACACACACACACACAGAGAGAGAGAGACAGAGAGCATAGGGTGAGCTGAATAGGATGGGATCATATCTTTAGAAAATGAAATTAAGGAGTGAGAGAGAAATATATTGGGAGGAGAAAGGGAGAAATTGAATGGGGCAAATTATCTCTCATAAAAGAGACAAGTAAAATGCTTTTCAGTGGAGGGAAAAAGGGAGGAGGTGAGAGAAAAAACATGAAGCTTACTCTCATCACATTCGACTAAAGGAAGGAATAAAATGCACACTCATATTGGTATGAAAACCCATCTTACAATACAGGAAAGTGGGGGAGAAGGGGATAAGCAAGGTGGGGGGGGATGATGGAAGGGAGGGCAATGGGAGGAAGGATCAATTAGAAGTCAGCACTCTTGGGGAAGGACAGGGTCAAAAGAGAGAATAGAAGCAATGGGGGGCAGGATAGGATGGAGGGAAATGTAGTTAGTCTTATACAACGCGACTATTATGGAAGTCATTTGCAAAACTACGCAGATATGGCCTATATTGAATTGCTTGCCTTTCCAATGGAGATGGGTGGGGAGGGAGGAAGAAAAGGTGGAACTCAAAGTTTTAGGAACAGCTGTTGAGTATTGTTCTTGCACACAACCAGGAAATAAGAAATACAGGTAATGGGGTATAGAAATTTATCTTGCCCTACAGGACAAAAGAGAAGATGGGGATAAGGGAGGGGAGGGATGTTAGAAGGGAGGGCAGATTGGTGATAGATGTAATTAGAATGCTTGTCATTTTGGGGTGGGGGGAGGGGAGAAATGGGGAGAAAATTTGGAATTCAAAATTTTGTGGAAATGAAGGTTGAAAACTTAAATAAATTTTTAAAAATATATCATTAATAAATTTAGAGAGACCTGTAAAAAAAAAAAAAAAGAAAACATGTCGATCATTTATGTAGAGTTTGCAATGGTGAAGGGAGAGACTAGAGGCTAAGAGACCAATGAGGAATCTTTCATATTGTCTACATGAAACATAAAGGCCTGATTTAAGGCAGTGGTAAAGAAAAAAGAGTAAGAGTTGAGTGGATTGATTTAAGAGATACAGTGGAGATAAAATTGATGGAATCTGACCACTAAGTAGATATGGGACCTTATGAAAAAATGTCAACTCCCTGATGTCTGGGATTACTTATTATTAACTTAATATTCCTAGTGTCTGGAACAGTACCTGGTACATAATGGGCACTTAATTAGTGCTAATTGGTTGAAAGAGAAGAATCAAGGATGGCCTAAAAATATGAACCTAATTGAATAGAAAAGTATTGGTGCTCTGAATGTAAATGAAAACTAACATTAATATAGTGCTTATGGTATATCAGAGATTGTCCTAAGCACTTTTCAATTATCATCTCATTTGATTCTCACAACAACCCTGGGATATCAATGGGGTTGTTATTCTCATTTTATAGATGAGAAAACAGAGGCTAAGTAACTTGCCCAGTGTCGCACAACTGGTAATTATTTGAGGCTGAATTTGAATTTGGGTCTTCTTAACACTACAACCAGTATGCTGGAAATTTAACAAAATGAGCAGGCTGAGGAGAAAATATAATGAGTGCTTTGTTGGTTATGTTGAGTTTCAAATATCTATTAGATATTCACATGATGATATTAAACAGATATTTGATGATGTGGGAAAAGAGTTTAGAACAAAGACTGGGATTGGATTTATTGATCTAGAAATCATCTGCATATCACTTAAACATGCATTGTGTGCCTTAAAATGTTGTTTACAAGTTAACAAAAATACACACACACAAGCATGCATGCACATACATGATGAACACATGCATAATCAAAAACTATTTTAAATAAACTTCTCAATGACTTGCTTAACCCAGCAAAAGAAGTAAGGTTAAAAGTAATGATAAATGTTGCAAATAGTGGCCACAAATATACATGTATCTTGAAGTGATTAGTTCAGTTGGTTACAACATTAGTCAATGATGCCCGTGCTCTATTTTCACTTCTTCTGTTGGACAGTTTCATTTTGCTCTTTAATGCTCAAAGACTGTTTTCCTCTCTCTGATGAGCAATTCTTGTGAATAAATTCATATGAAATATTGCAGGATAATTTCATAAGGAATGTGATAGATCAAGGAAAGTTACAGTGGGACAGCATCATTTAGTAAAAAGAGCACTACCTTTGTTATTATTCAAACTGAGATTAAATCCTGGTTCTGCTACTGGTGTAAACTTGTATTTTTTTTTTTATTTTTTTAACTTCTCTATGTCTCAGTTTCCTGATCTATAAAATGAGGAGATTGGACTAGATTATCTTTAAGGTCCTTTAAAACTTTCAATTTATGATTCTGTGAAATCTACCTGATTTCCAGTGGTGGGAGGAGTTGTGTTGGGAGGGTATGTTGACATTTTGATATACCCATGTAGTCTTTTCCATGATTAAGGTAAAAGTAGAATATTGAGAATTAACCCTTTAGGAGGTAGTGATTTCAGTCATACCATGATTTAGTACCCTAAGCTTCAGATTGGTTAGACATTAATATTTATAGAACTCTTTAAAAGTTTCAAAGTACTTTACTCACAACAACCATAGAAGATAATCAGTACAAATAAATGTATCTTTGGAAATTTTTTTCTTATGGGAAAGGAAGAAAAGGAGTGGGAAAAGATTTGTCATTTCACTATAATAAGCAACTAACAGCAGGGAACTTCCATGACCCATGCAGGATGACACCTGCTCTATAATTTATAGTCTTTTCTAGAGATTTGTTGGGTGCACTGAATGGTTAAGTAAATCGCCCAGAGTTACCCAGTCAATATGTGTCAGTGGTGGGATGTGGACTGAGGTCTTCTGAACTCTGCAGTCAGTAAGACACACTGATTTTCTCTAAAGATTTAGATTAGATTAAATGTATTAGATTATATTGTTATGTTATATTTATGAGATTAGAGTTATGTTATAGTTTATTTTAGCATACTATATTATGTTATACCATGTTTTATATATATATGTACATATATGTATATGTATGTATATATATATATATATATTATAATATCAAAGTTTGAGGAAGTCACATGGGGAGCAAAGGGAGAAGTAACAACTCCAAAGGGGAAAGTAACAGCTCTAGTCTTCTAACTCTTTATCTAGGACAATTTTCCATTAATTCATGCTGTAGGTCACATCAAATAAGTGAGCAAGACTAACAAGTCTAGAATCACAACATAAGTAAGCTTTGGGAGATCAGTCCTTTAGAGAGAAATGTCAGGTAGATAGCAACCTGGTGCATACAGATTATTGATAATATGCCATAGTATGTAGGATAGTATGAATAGTATGAGCACTGGACTGGGAGTCAAAAGACCTAGATCCTAAAAACTTTGTTGTTTAATCATGCCAGACTCTTCATCATCATGTTTTGGGGTTTCCTTGTAAAGATATCAGAGTGGTTTGCCATTTCCTTCTCTAATTCATTTTATAGATGAGAAAACTGAGGCAAACAGGATCAAGTGACTTGCTCAGGGTCACACAAATAGTAACCATTTGTTGTCAGATATGAACTCAGGAAGAGTAATTCTTCATGATTTCAGGCCCAGCACTCTATCCACTGTACCACCTAGCTGCCCTATAATGATTTGAAAAAAATATGCTGCTATTGTATGATCTTGATCTAGATCTACTGCCTCGACCTCCAATTTCCTTATCAATAAACAAGAAAAATGGACTAAATTATTCCTAAGAACTCTTTTAGCTTTGGTAATTCACAATATAAACGAACCTTTACCAGGGATGTTTGTGAATAGCTCATGAATGAATTTCAAAGAGAATATAAAGTGAATGGGGGAGAGTTAGGGTGTGTATGAAATATGTCCTTTCCTGCTCCCCTAAAATCATTGCTTGAGTGAAATTATATAGGCTAACTATTCGTAAAGTCAACCTTGGAAGAAAGAACTATTGTTTATAGAGCATTCCATCTTTCTGGTCACACCTATCCAAACAGATTCCAGAAAAATACTAGTAGTATTTTCTTTGAATATGTACAGCAATATCCTATTCATTGCCAATTTGATGCATACATCATCATTGTTATTATGACTATCATTATTAATCTCCTTATTCTTGCTAAAGTTGACATCCCACTATTGTTCCTTCACATTTAATGTTTTGTGAATTGTGGCAGAGTAGATAAAATAATCACTTTTTGAAACTGAATAAAAGTCATGTAGCCTCAATTTCTAGAGGCTCATTGAAAGCATCTCTATGACACCTCCAATAGTAGACAGAAGGACAAGAACACTTTCAATGTGTTTTTTTTTTTATTTTTTCTCCAAATTTATTTGTTTTCCATTTTCAGCAATCACTTCCACAAGTTTTAAATTTTCTCCTCCTCCTTCTCTACTCCCTCCCCAAAACAGCATACAATCTCATATGGGTTTACATATATTACTATTAAACACGTTTTCATATTAGTCATGTTGCATAGAAGAATTATAATGAATGGGAGAAACCATGAGAAAACAAAGCAAAACAAAACATAACAAAAGAGAAAATAGTCTGCTTCATTCTGTCTTCCAACTCCATAGTTCTTTCTCTGGATGTGGATGGCATTTTGCATTATGAGTCCCTTGGAAATGTTTTAGGTCTTAGCATTGTTGAGAAGGGCCGAGTCTATCAAAATCAGTCCTCACACACCGTAGATGTTATTGTGTAATGTTCTCCTGGTTCTGCTCACTTCAGTCAGCATCAGTTCATGTAAGTCTTTCTAGGTTTTTCTGAAACCTGCCTGTTGGTCGTTTCTCAGAATAAAATAGTACTCTATCATATTCATATACCACAACTTATTCAGCCATTCCCCCAATTTATGGGCATTCCCTTGATTTCTAGTTCTTGGCCACCACAGAAAGAACTGCTATAAATATTTTTGTACATGTGGGTTGCTTTTTTCAATGATTTTTATTATCTTTTACTAGGTCTCCACAGTTTGAAAGTGTTGTTTTATTTTGTTCTGTTTATTTTGAAAGTTATGAGTGAGGCAATAACTCTCAAAAAGTATGTGGTTATATATTTTAGGGTTCATTGTTACATTTTGTTGATAGTAGGCAATCACAATTTGGTGTGTGATAAATGAACTTGTTCCGGTACAGTTCATTTATTGAATCTTAGAGTTTGTTGTCTTAGGTTTTTTTGGGTTTCTTTTGGAGGGAGGGGTTCTTTTTTCTTAATGACTTAATGACTGACTCACTAGATATTTTATAGGTACTATATTTTCTGCAGTCTTCAAAGATACATTTGATAGTTTCTTTCATTTCTTTGTATAAATTACTTTGGGCAAAAAGTCCAGATCCCTTCAGCATGATTCATCTGTAATTTCTGATGAAATTGGCGCCTTTCGGAACTGCTACTATCAAACTCTCCATTTGCATGATTTGAACATTTTTTCTATACTTCTGAATCAACATATCATAGGTCGAGATCATAGGAATGTTACTTATAGAGGGTCTTTTGATTGACTTCTTGGATATTAGCTGTTTTGTAGATTCAATGCAGAGGTATATCACATCGTATTCAGTTAGGTGAAACAAACCCAGTATCAGATGGAATGCTTATTGGCAGTCTTGGCTATAGCTATGTGACATCATTTGTTTCTTTGATAAGTATTTCTCTAATTTCAACTTATTCATCATGTCATCTGAGAAAAACTATCAATACTCTTTCTCTTATTTGATTAACAACTATTACTTTTTTCCTTAGTTTCCTGTTGCATAGTGGGCCTTGTCTTTTGCTTACATTTTCTGAATCTTTGGTAGGCTATTTTCCTAAGTTATTGCGGCTGTTTTTCAGGTCTTAAAATCTGTATTAAAACTGTTACTGCACAGGTGCCAATGGATTCAAATATTTCTCTGTCTGAACACTGATTTTATCATCAACATAAGTCTCTCAACATATGCATATGTAGCTCACATTTTGATAACTTTATTCTTGATTTTACCTGAGGAAGACCAATGTGTTTGTATCATCTTTATATGTTGGTTCATTTTTATGTCCAGATTCAATCTATAAGTCCCTATTCCCTATTCATCCTAGATGCACATTAAGTAAAGAATAAGTAAAGCCATCTTGCTCAAAGGATATTTTGATTTAATTAGAGAAACATTGTGTAAGATTGAAACTCTATTTAATGTGAATTCAGCAGAATGACAACTTTACATCATCCATGTACATCAAGTTATTCATAATAATCTTTTGGTATCAATCCCTCTTGAATTTGGATATACTCTACTCACTTCTATTTTAAAAATATGAAAATGTGTTTAAAGGTAAGAAGAACTATTAGATATAAATTTCCTCCTTGAAAGATGCCATTTTTATGTACTTTTTTGATATCTTGTTTGCAGGCTATATTTAATGTAACTAGAGAACAATGTTTTCATGTGGACACCAAATTATCTTTAAATATTTTAATTTCTCACTATAATTACATCCATTTTATATATCTACAGAATACAAACAATGAGTACAGAATTGAATCTAAGTTTTTGATGTCATGATCATTATCATCATCTTAGAATTTATACAGCACTTTAAAGTTTGCAAAGCATCTTATATGTGATTTCAATTGATACTTACTAAATGCTAAGAAGTCGGCATAATTCCTATCCACAGAGCAAGACAAATACTGAATGAAGTGTTCTGTCCATTCTGATAAAGGATCAAGCTCAATTTCATTATTTATTCTCAGAGGATAGGATTAGTTATCCCAATTATTGAAAATTCAGATTCCTTTTAACGTTCTTTTCACTTTCATTAGTATAGCCTTTGTATATGTCAAATTCCTGTTCCTGCATGCTTTGCTCTCTCTGAGTTCATACAGATATCCCTCAGTTTCCCTAAATTCTTCATATTTGTCATTTCTTATTACATAACAATATTCTATTACGTTCCTCTCTAACAGTCACTACGCAGTAAATAGACTACCATTTTGTTTCCAGAGTTTGGGGTAAAATATAAAATGTTGTTAGCAATATTTTACTATCTACATACATGTACAAATGTACACATATACACAGATGTACTATGTACATGCATGGATACATACATACATACATATACAGACACAGAGCTAGGTGGTATAGTTGGTAGAGTGCTGGAGTCCTGGTCCTAGTGTCAGGAAGACTCATGTTCTTGAGTTTAAATCTGACCTCAGCCACTTGCTAGTTGTATATCCCTGGGCAAGTCACTTAACCTTGTTTGCCTCAGTTTCCATTTCTGCAAAATGAGATGGAAAATAAATGGAAAGTATTCTAGTATCTTTACCAAGGAAACTCCATATTGGATCATGAAGAGTGGGACATGACTAATAAACAAGTAAACAATAAATTTAAACACACACACATATATATCTACAAACACATATTTATGAAATGATATACATATATCCTTTCCTTTTGTCTTTGAACTCTTTATATTCCACAGTCAGTAATTAGATCTTGAGATCAAAGGCAATCCCCTCACTTTGAAAAGAATGAAAGAAACCCAGAAAAAATTGTGACTTGTCAGGCTACATGAGTGACAAGTAGAAAAACTGGGTTTTTGAATCCAGGCCTTCTGACTCTTAAAATGAGATTTTTTTTCAGTGTACCACAAAATGATCATGTGCTCAGCTCCAGAAGAAGTAGTAGAGAAGAGAGGGATAGCCTGATAATATTCAACGTATTGTTTACTTCATTTTGTAAGAAGTGAGGACTCAGGAAAGAAGTAGCATGTCTTTAAGGACATTGGAAGAGGGTGTCAGACTCACAAGAAATGAGACCACTCAACTGTATGTGATAATTCCTGCAGACTTCCTATAGACTTAGAAAAAAATCATATTATTATCATTTAGGTATACACACATACACATATGGAGATCCTTTTCCTTCAGGAGGAAATTAAATTAGTCAAGTACTGTGAACTACCAGAAGAAGATTTAGTCGTTTGCAGTAAATGAATGAATGTGCAAGTAAGGGAATGCATAAATGAATAGTGGAGAAAGGTCTGTACACCAGAAAAATTCAGTTATGATTGTGTATCTCATTACTATCTACCCCTACCATGACAAATATCAATTAGCATAGTGCTGTATTAGTCACGTAATAGACTTGTTAACTCTCCATTAATATGGATTAAGGAGCTTCAGTATTGAAGGTTAGAGAACAAAAAAGCTTTAAGGTTACGTCTTATGTTATGAAAGAAACAACATTTTAAAAAAATGGATCTTCATATCACTCCAAAACCACGGAACAAAATGTTATAAGGAGATTTAACCAAGCTCTGGAGAGGTGCTTTCACTATAGCAAGGAATATGTGTTAGATTCAGGAATTAACAGAGTAGGGACATCACCTTAATCAAACTATGAGGTTTATTGAATAATATCCAAATTGTAAGATTTTCTCACTCATTCAGAAAGCACACAAGGGAATCTGTTCTTTGGTTCAACTTACTGCCACCTACTGAGTCCCTTTACCTGGGGAAATATGGTGACATGTTTAACTGAACTAGTATAGAGATAATACTAGTTCAACTGAAGTTTAGACCACATAACTTAGGGGCTATGTGATTTTATAACAAGGTAGATCAAAGAAACTGACTTCTTATAAATCCATCTATACAACATATGCAGATGAGTCTGAACAAAAGGGTTAATAGAATCCTTTGGGAATCAGGAGCTATGATCACAGACAGTCAACATCAGTCATTCCAATTGTTTCTAACTGCAGGCCACCTCTCCTACCTCCTCACATAGGGAAGGAACTTAGTCTAACTAGCCTACATCAGTCTTCAAAATACTTCCCTTAGAAGTACCCATATGCACAGTTTATCACAGAAACTTCAGGAAAGAAGTGTACTCTCGAACAAAAGAGAGGTGTAATGAATAAGAGCATAGATATTAAATCGTTTTTACCTTGTAGTTTTATTTTCATCTCCTTTTGGTATTTTCCTTGTATTATTTCTGCAGAATAGAAGGAAACAATTATTTGGTCCACAAGTTCACTTAACATGTGCTGAGCTAGACTTAAATCAGCTAGGAGAGATAGTGTACAAAGCAGGCAAACATTTTTAAATGCATCTATCATAAGTCTGGCAAACTTGAAGAATAAAAGTAAAATAGCCTTCTAACATTTTTTTTTCCTAAAATAACATCAGTACTAATGATACCTCAGTCCCCCAGGCAGTGAAGGACAAACTAAGATCTAATTGATTTTACCTCTACCATTTTCCCACTGTGTCAACATAAGTAAATTATGAAATAATAATGGTAATGGTAATAAATAACTACAATTTACATATCACTTTAAGGTTTTTTGAAGTTCTTTGCAAATATTATCTCTTTTTATCCTCAAAACAACACTTATATGTCTTCAAAATGGAGATCTTAGATTAGAGATTAAGGTCTAGAAAGGATATTTGAGGGCCAGTCCTCTAATTTTATAAAGAAACTGAGGCCCCAAAATGAAAAATGATTTGCTCAGTATCATAAATGTATTAAGTAAAAGAGTCAGGATTCAAACTCAGGTTCTCTGATTCTAGATCAAGTGTGTTTTCTAACATACTTTTCTGATATCTAGACTCTCTAATTTAGGTTTTTTTTTCTCCTAAAATAAGAGTGTAATGGAAATTTTTCTGCTCAACAGCATGATCAGAGGTGCTAATACCATTTTAGAATGTTTTTGGGGGGATAGGATCTTGTTCTCCAGGCTTGTGATTTCATAGGATTGTAGCATGGAATTTTCAAAAAGGAAATAATCTCTTTCAAGGTACCTCTACCTAACAACTCTTCTGGAAATCATAATCTTGGAGCTTTTCTTATGATTTGTCCAGGATCTGTGTATGGTTGGTATGTATCAGAGGCAGGAATTGAACCCATATTTTCCTGACATCAAGATCATTTCCTATTCAATAAATCACACTATCAATAAATCCATTAAAAGTGGTGTGCAGTGGAGGGGTGATGGGGTGTGGAGCCAAGATGGCAGTGTGAGAGCAACTACTCATCTAAGCTCTAAGACAAACTCCTTCAAATACCACTAAAAAGAGGATCTGAACAAATTTTAGAGTGTCAGAATCCAATAGGAGACAGAGTATGGCAGATTTCCTACCCAGGACAGACTGGAAGGTCAATAGGAAGGATCTATTGCACAGAACTGGTGGAGCTCATAGTACATAGCACAGTGCATAGCACATAGCACACAGGCTGTAGCAGCACAGACCCCACTATAGCAAAGCCAAGCAGGAAGCCCAAGGCAGTCTGAAGCAGCAGCAGCATTGTTGAATCTTCAAACATATCAGTCCAAGATGGGAGTCCAGTGGAACTGAGAGAGAGAGAAGTGCAGCACCCCAGGTAACTTCAGCAGCCACTCCTGATACTATCAGCCTGCAGATTAAATGTCTGTAAGTCACCTACATGAACTCCCAGGAGCCAAGATTGTGGAATGATTGATAAATACTCTACCCCTCCCCTTGTTGACCTTGAAAAACCTATAGAATATTTCCCCAGGAAAAATCCAGGAACAGTGAGATCAGCTGAAGGGGTACATAGCCTCTTAACCTGTGAGGCTAGGAAAATGACAAAGGATGGTACCTCTTGCAATGACTGAAGGGGACCAGTGCAGGACCAGAGCTAACCCAGATGGCTCCACCTTAGCAAACCAGGAGGAAAGCTATAATGAAAAGAGACAGGACAATATCTTCCAAGAAATCATTAAGAAACACTTCCCAGAGGTCCTAGATCTAGAGGACAAAACAGTCATCAAAAGAATCCACCATTTACCTTCTGAAAGAGATCCGAAACTGAAAACACCAGGGAATATCTGCGAAATTCTAGAACTATCAAGTGAAGGAGAAAACACTGCAGATAGCCAGAAAGAAACCACACAAATATTGATCAGGATCACACAGGACCTTGCAGCTTCTACATTATAAGATCAGAGGGATTGGAATATGATATTCCATCAGGCAAAGGAGATGAGACTACAACCAGGTATCAATTACTCAGTAAAATTGAGAATAATATTTCAGGCAATTTGATGAACATTCAATGAAATAAGGGATTTCCAGACCTTCCTGATGAAAAGGTCAGAGTTCAATAGAAAATTCAATCTCTAAACACAAGATTCAAGAGAGGCATAAAAAGGTAAACGAAGAAAAAACATCATTATTTAATATGAGCAAACTGTTTACATACCTATAAGAGGAGATGGTACTTCTTAATCTTGAGAACTGTATATTTATTAAGATACATAAAAGGGATATACATAGATAGTGGGAGTGGGTATAAATTAAATGATGTCATGATAAAAATGTGATTTAAGGGTGCAAAGGGATTGTAATGGGAGATATGAAAAGGAGGAGGCAAAGAAAGGTAAATTACATCACAGGAAGAGGCACAAAAACATATTACAGTAGAGGGAAAGAGAGGAGAGAGATAAGCATTGTTTGAGATTAACTCTCATCTGATTTGGTTCAAGGAGGGAACAACAAACTCAGTTAAGTGTAGAAATCTAACTAGTTCTATAGGCAGTAGGAGGGGAAAAGGGAAAGAAAAGGGAAGGATGCTGAAAGAAGGGAAAGAAGACTGAGGGAGTAGATGGTCAAAAATTAAAACTCTGTTGTGAAGGGGAAGGGAGAACTAAAAGCATTTAAAGCTGCAGTAGACAAAATAAAATATCTGTAAGTCTATCTGACAAAAGAAACCTAGGGATCATATGAACACAATCACAAAACATTTTTCGTGTAAATAAAATCAGATCTAAGAAAGTAGAAAAACATGAGCTGCTCATAGGTAGGCTGAGCTAATATAATAAAAATTGCAATCCTCCCTAAATTAACTTACCTATTCATTGCCATAGCAATCAAACTACCAGATAAGTATTTTCTAGAGTTATAAAAAATAATATTAAAAGGTCCAGAATATCAAGGGAAGTAATGAAAAGGAATGCTAGGGAAGATGGACTAATCCTATCAGATCTTAAATTGCATTATGAAGTAGTCATCATCAAAACCACTTGGTACTGGATAAGAAATAGAAGAGCAGACCAGTGGAATGGGTTAGGTACTCAAGGCACAGTGTATGTTTGAATATAGCAATCTATTGTTTGATAAATCCAAGGACTCCAGCTCCTTGGATAAGAACTCACTGCTTGACAAAAATTGCTGGGAAAACTGGTTAACAGCGTGGCAGAAACTGGGCATAGATCAATGTCTAACACCATATACAAGAATAAATTCCAAATGGATATAAGATCTAGGTATAAAGACTGATACTCTAAACCAATTAGGGAAACAAGGAATGCTATGTCAGATTTATGGAGAATGAAGAAATTTTTGACTAAACAAGAGATAGAGAATATTATGAAGTGCAAAATGGATAATTTGGATTACATTAAATTGAAAAGTTTTTGCACAGACAAACCCAATGCAACCAAGATTAAGAGGGAAGCAGAAAACTGGGAAAGAATTTTTGCAAGTAGTGTCTGGGATAAAGGCTTCATTTCTAAAATATATAGAGAACTGAGTCAAATGTACATGAGTACAAGTCAATCTGCAATTGATAAATGATCAAAGATTATGAACAGACAGTTTTCAGAGGAAGAAATTAAGGTTATCTAAAATCATATAAAAATGTTCTAAATCACTATTAATTGGAGAAATGCGAATCAAAACAACTCTGAGATACCACATCACAGCCATCAGATTAGCTAACATGACAAAAGAGGAAGACGATAAATGTTAGAGAAGACGTGGGAGAGTCACAACACTAATTCATTGATGGTAAAGCTGTGAGCTGATCCAACCATTTTGAAGAGCAATTTGGAACTATGGACAAAGTGCTACAAAGATGTGCATACCTTTTGACCCAGCAATCTCGTTTCTAGGACTGTATTCCAAAGAGATCATAAAACTGGGAAAGGGTCACCCATGTACAAAGCAGCTCTCTTTGGTGGTCAAGAACTGGAAATTGAGGGGATGCCCATCAACTGGGAAATGGCTGAACAAGTTATGGTATATGAATGTAATGGCATACTATTGTGCTATAAGAAATGATGAATAGGAAGACTTCAGAGAGGCCTCAAAAGACCTATATGAACTGATGCTGAGAAAAAAGAGTAGATCCAGGAGAACTTTGTACACAGCAACAACCACAGTGCACAAGGAGTTTTTCTGGTAGACTTAGCCCTTCACAGATATGCAAGGACCTAAAAAATTCCCAGTGAACTCTTGAGGCAAAATGCCTTCCACATTCAGAAAAAGAACTATGGAATTGGATTGCAGAATGAAGTAGATCATTTTCTCTTCTGTTATGTTTTGTTTTCCTGGTTTCCCCATTCATTTCCATTCTTCTGTGCAACATGACTAAGGTAAAAATATATTTAATAACAATGTATGTGTAGAACCTATATAATATTGCATGCCACCCTGGGGAGGGAGGGATAAAAATCTAAGATATATGGAAACGACTGTAGAAAACTGAAAACAAACAAATTAATTAATTTAAAAAAATTTTTAAATGCAAATTAAAATCAGTGTGTGGTGAGAAGGAGCCTCACTAATCTCCACCAGTTCCAGAAACTCAAGTGGTATGAAGAGTAAAATTGTTTGCCTTAAGAAGTAGTAAGTTCTTATAGTCTTCAAAAGAATATGAAAGGAATTCAGTGGGCATGTATTTCACCTCACACCTGTGCAACTAAGGCTATTGTAAGGAGGGTTCATACTAGGGGAATTGTTTAAATAAAATCTAAAGTCTCTTTCGACTTGAGATTCTGTGAAAGCTGATTTATCAAAATATATATGCAAATATTTTAAATTCTTCAGTGATACCTATTATTAATATTTATTGAGCGAAGAATTATGTAGAACATTTACTTGTAAAGTTACAGTTGCTTTATTTTTGCAAATCATTTATGCAAATATGCCACCTGTGGGACCTTGGACATGTATTTAACCTCCCTGAGCACAATTTTACTCTACTGTAAATGAAAGATGGTGACCAAATGACTTTGAAGACTCTTTACAAATCTAGACCAATGATCCTATTCCTTGAAAACACCACTGAATACCATTCACCATGTTTTTTCAGGCTCCTAACCTCTATGTTGCTTTGGGGATGTCTTGTACAATTTAGCTTATCAGTATTCAAGTTGAAATTGTTTCTCTTTCCCAATGACTCTAACTGAGAATAGTATCCATCCATTACTCTTCCCACTGCCATCACTCCAGTTTGAACTTCTGTTAATGCATATCTGGATTACTGTGATAGATGTCTATCTGATTCCTTCACTTCACTATTTACTCTTTCCAATCCCAACTCATCCTTATATGTAGTGTTAACATATTCATTAACTGCTGGAAAATCTCCCATTTTTTTTTTGTCTTGCATGTAGGTAAAGATTCAAATATCTTAGCCTGGGATTCAAGGTCTGTTGCAGTTTGATCCCACCCTAGATTTCTGATTGCATCTTCTATTACTATAATACATGAATTGTTCTCTTCAATCATATTTCCCAGATTATGTCTTATTCATTTCCACCTCTGGGTATTTTTCATGCTGTAACTTCTGTTTGAAATTAACCCAATATGTCTAATAGACAATTATAATGTCTTAACCACTTTTCTATGCACTTGAACACAGAAAGTAATGGGCTTTTTGTACCTCTTTCTCTGCCTAGCCCGACATATCTCTGAATGATTTTCCTTATCTTCTACAGCACCTTATTTATTTCTATGCCCAATGTGGACCATGGATAAAATTTACAGTCTGACCAAGCATTTAGTAAAGAATTACAATTACAATATTGCCCCCCTCCAGCTATTTTAGTAAACTGTCAGAGGTTATTTTTAACAGGGGGTAGGGGGAGAAGAAAGGGGAGACAACAACAATCCTTCCAAAGCATACATATTCTAGGACTACATAAAAGGCAGCAAAGTAAAGGATGAGCAGCATATTTTATTATAGTCATTGCACCTTGAAATGAAAAAAGGAAGTTAGTACTCAGAATAAAAATTCCTTTAAAAAAAGTGTTCACAGGAGACACATCAGAAAAACATCAAAGAGTCAGACAAATGAAGAGTGAGGAATCCTAAAAGCTCTTTCCATGCTTGTAGGAATAAACCTTCCACATTCTCTGTTGCTCCTGAACATTTAAGGTCAGCCTGCATTGTTATCATTGCCGGAAGGGTTGATTGTTTTTCTCTGGTGATTTCTGCATGTGTATTTTCTGACATGAAAGAGATGTGCTTTTTTTCTTATTTGTATTTACCTTCTCAGGGATTCTCTTTGTATTTAGTTATTTGAAGTCCTTTCTGGCACAAGCAATTGAAGAGGCTTGCTTTCCAGTTTGTTATTTCATCTTTCTATGTCATTTCCTGGGGTTCCTTCCTAGCAGTTAAATGGCTTTGTATCATACAGGTGTGGAGGTGATTTTCAGTTAATCCTTATTTTTTCCTTTAATTTTCCTCTTCTTTTCTGAGAAACAATGTATTTCAGGAAGTGCCTTCGGTAGTAAGGCACTACATTTAACACTTTGAGCACAGCAAAGAATGGACCACGTATAATCCTAGAGAGGGAGTAGCCAGATGAACCACACTCACCCCCTCAAGTAAATTGTGGTCTTCCTCAAGGGGAAACTAACACCCTGGCTCTTTTAGTTTTTCAAGCAAGCACTTGAATGCACTTCACTTATGATGAAAGGAATACTTAAGCTTCCTTTAAGTAAGAAGCTACATAGCTGGGCTTTATGCCTGTTCCTTGCTTCATCCAAAATCAGAACCTCTTTCATTTTCTTAAGGTCGCTTCCCATAAAGTTACTATTTGTTATTGAGCAAGGGAGGTAGAAAATATCACTGATCATATTTAAAAACTAAATATAACTGTTACAAATCTTATAACAAGATTAGTCAATTTCCCAAATCTATTTACTACTCAATCAAAATCGGTTATATTTTTAATGGTTTAGTTCTGACCTCTAGATTATCATTGACATGGTGATTGAGTTGTATTTTTAAAATTTCATAGTATCTGATCTGCTTCAAAGGTCATCTCATTTAGCTGTATAAATAGGCTTGTGGGGGAAAAAAATCTTCAAATGTGAATCTATGTTATTCCATTGTGTTTTTTACTTAATGTAAATTTATCATTTTTTTTAATGGGGGGAGGAGGAAAACCTTTAATGGATATAAAGTAATCATTTGCGAATTGTCTATGGTCCAAAATTGGAATAACCTAAATTATGTAGTAAAATTATAAGAAATATGTTTGTTCAAAATGTTCTATTTGGAACTCTAGGCAACCAAAAACACCCAAGTGAAAAGAAAAAAGTACCAAAGGGTAGGTGACAGAGAATTTTAAAATAAAAGAATTTGCTTACTCCCTATTTTTGCCTTGAATACAGTTGATGAAGTGCTGAATTTGGAGTCA
The DNA here is from genome assembly GCF_028372415.1 of Notamacropus eugenii. Taxonomy (NCBI): domain Eukaryota; kingdom Metazoa; phylum Chordata; class Mammalia; order Diprotodontia; family Macropodidae; genus Notamacropus; species Notamacropus eugenii. Next base: position 227,178,407 of record NC_092873.1, on the reverse strand, counting down.
AAGATACTAAGTTTGAATCCCAGCTGAGTTTCCTACTTACCATGACCTCAAGTTATTTCCCCTTCCAGGGGACTAAATTTTCTTAATCTGAGTAACAAGGGGCTTGGACTGGATGACTTCTGTGATCAGTTTGAACTATAAACTGATGAATCCATATAGTGAAAAGCATTTTGGATTGGAAGTCAGAATATGTACATCTAAGTGCTTACTCTAACAACTTAAAAGCTGTGTAACTTTGGAAAATGATTAAAACTCTCTGGGTCTCATTTGAAAAATTGATGAATTAGCTAGATTATGTCTAATATGTCTTCTGTGTCTAAATGTCTATGAGTATCATCTTGGACACATACTATAGGAATATGAGCCATTTATTATCATCTATGCAGCCTTGGACAAATCATTAAACTTTCTGTTTTCTTCATATTAATGTGAGGATAATAAAACCTATGCTACTCATTTCATGCAATTATTGTGGAAATAGTACATTCAAAACTATAAAGTGCTATCTGAGTGTAAACTATGATATCAGTTTTGAAGATAGCTTTGGAGGGATATGGAGTATGTTTAATATAGACATAAGCATTTCTATTCCTCCCCAAAATATGATAACATATTATAGGGCACCTTAAGTTTTCAGAAATACATTATTCACACAAATACTATGAGGTAAGTCAAACTTTCCCCATTTAAAAAAAAATGAACCAAAATTACTCCTGAGTCTAGAGAATGATAACATCTAAAACCAGTTCTCTTAGTTCCAAATCCAGTACCTTTTCACTACATTATATAACTTCATTCTTTTTGTTCTTTTCAGGTATGTGCTGGTAAATGTTAACTAGCTCTCCAAAAACAAAAAATACATACAAGATACACTTTTAAGTATAATTTGCATCATTTCCATTTTCTCCATAGCTTTTTTAAGTATAGAAAATCAATAAAACAACAAAGAAAATCTTGATTTGCAGTATCTACAGATTTCTAAATTGCAAATGTTCACACCAAAAATTTAACAATTGGCTTATGAAAGACAGTTTGAGCTGGCTCCAAGCAAATACTTGACTATTTTTAAAGGATGCAAATGACTTATTTAAGAACTGTTAAACTTAACAAATTTTAATCTCAGCAATCATATTTAAACTAGTATTATGTACAGAGAACTGTGCTATTTGCTGGACAATATAAATAAATTAAACAAGGCATGTTCTCACTTTCATATAACTCATCAAGTAGTAATATAACATAGTTGTTGAAGATCTGATTTTAAAGACAAGAAGAAAGAGCCCTGCTTCCCATAAAATTGATTGTGTGACCTTGGCCAATCATTAAATTTTTTAACTCTTTAGTGCTCTAGATCACTATTTAGGAAGGTGGCAATCTGCAATGGTAGAGAGAGTTTCTTTACCTACACCAGAACTTTTTTAAACTTTTCTACTAATGATCCCTTTTTACTAGAGAAATTTTTATGGGACCACAGGCATATAGGTATATAAAATAGATATAAAAATCAGACATTTACAGATAATAAATCACAAAGAAATTTGTTTTAAAACAATTCTTTGGTATACATTTAATTTTACCATTTGTTAAAGACAAAAGCAAATTTACATACTAATGAGAAGGATGTGCTTATTTGTTTTCACATAAAGAATTAAATCTTAGCAGACTATTTGATGCTGCAGGATACAGGACATCTTCAATGTTTTTCAGAGTTGATAGATATTTTGATTTTTTTTACTCTTCAATGTTGAGACTACTGTTTCATATAAATACATAGTACAGGAAGTATATTTAGGGCCATTTCAGAAATTGTTGGCAATTTTGTCCTAATCTCAAGCCAAAATTCATTTAATGATTTTTTAGAAAACTCAAATTTCATACCTGTATCACTTGATAACTCAGCAAATTATTTTTGAACTTTTGATGGCAAATGACTGGCATTTTTTTTATTTCAACTGAGTGTTGTTTATTACCCAACTTGGTTTTATAGAATCAAAATTTGAAGGGAAGGATTTCTCAAATTGTGTCTCCAGGCACTTCAGATAATTAATTATGATTCTTACAATTAAATCTTTGGGAAGGTTATTTTCAATTATAAAATCATCTCTAGCTGTAAACAGTTCTAAAGAAACATTTTCCACTCTATTCTTCTATATGTTAACATTTTAACAAAACTTTCATTTTTATCTTGTAACATAAATGTTACCCTTTTTCCTTGAAGTGACATACTTAGGTCATTGAGATTTTTTTTTTTAGATATGTGATAACAGTTTTGAAAACCATAGGTCATTTTGAAAAACTAATTTAAAAATTGTATTTCTTAGCCAAAAATAAAACTTCATCTTTCAATTTCAATCATCAGTTTAAACTTCACCTTCTTGAGAGCCACCTTCCCTCTGCACATAATAATAAGCTTTGGTAATCAGAGTCCATGTCTTTCCAAAGGTTTGAAAACAAACAACTGTTAAGGGCACCACTTTTAATGACGTTAATGATTTTCACAGTATCGTGAAGCTCAGTATCTTAACTGGTGATATTTTTGGCTACAAGTGCTTCCTGATGGATCACACGGTGAGTAAAAGTAATATTTTTATGGGCACTAGCTTTAATTTTTGCTACAAATCCAACATTCGTATCCATCTTTGCTCTAGCATGATCTGTACAGACTCCATTGCAATTTTTACACTGTAAACTTTCATTTGTGAAAAATTCATCGATGTTAAGATACACGCACATACATATGTGTGTATGTATGTGTGTGCATGTACACATACATACATATACACACACATACATATGTGCATATATATACATATATATAGGTCTTCCCATCTTGCATGTCATTCCAAAGGGTAACAAAGCAATAATTCCTCATGTATGCTTCCCTCATAAATATATCTTATATAAAATAACAAACAACTGTTCCATTTAGAAACAACTGAATAGCAAACTTTGGGCTGCCCTTAAGCCTGTTAATAAGATCTTTGAGTTGACCCTTACAAATTTCAGAAATTCTTTTGGAAATTGTCATTCAATAAAGGAATTTTATGAATTTCATCTCCATACTTTGTTCCCAGGAACTATTTCTGACATTTTAATAGCAGCAGGTAACACAAAATCTTCTCCTATTGTGAAGGGCTTTTTAGTTTTTGTGATTAAATAAGAAGTTGCATAAGATGCAAGTAAATACTTTCCTCTGATAGTAATTTCTCAAATCACTGTTTTGTTTTTTTTCTTCATTTGAAGACTATGAGGCCAGATGTCCCAGCACCACATCCAGGGACACATTGTTCAACAGGATATGATTAAGTTGTTTGGAGGACTTTTGGTTTTATAGAAAAGAAATAAGAAAAATCTCTACTGGAATACTTATGAGAATTCCTAAAAATCATTTTGGACAGATATTACCTAAATCAGGATTAGCAGCTCAAGGAATACATGAATTGACTGGAGTGATAGATTCGAATTATCAAGGAGAAATAATTGTAACATTCCAAAATTTAGGTGAAGAATCCATATAGTTTTGTAAGAATGATAGAATAATTTATGTGATTATTATTATTTGTGAAACAATAACCCTTGTGAAAACTAACCCTCCCTCTTAAATAACTAGCAGAAGAACTAAAGGGTTGGGTTCCACTGATAGAATAAAATTGGGAGCTAAAGTATGGGTAAAATGGAAGCCAGACAACATTTCAAAGGTTGTGGAAATTATAGCACATGGAAAAGATAATAAGGCAACTTTTTTTTTTATTCATGAGAAGATGATTGCCAAATTGTACCCTTAAATTATATATTCTACTGTGAATAAGGCTATCATAGTGGGTTCATGGACTACAGAAGCATGGCTGACCCTGTATCTACCCAGATTCTGGCTATTGTCTGCTCATTTGTTTTTGGGTTTTTATCTGTTAAACTTGTTTGCTGTATTTGTTTCTTGCAGGTTCAGTACCCTCCACCTGCAGATGCCTGCCTGATTGCTTAAGCTAGATGTCACCTCTATCCATGACTGTTACCCCTGGACCTGCTGTTGAACAAGTTCTGGATGCTGACTAAAGAACTGACCGCTCAAATGGGACCTCTTGAGACAGGGACAGCTCTATGTCCAATTTCAGCAGGAAGTAACTACAGAAGAAGAGATCTTTGCCTTTTACCTCAAGATTTTAGACCTCATTTGTTCAATGGGGGAATGATGGGGTGTTTGTGCTCAACTCCCACCCTAAGATATTATTTTATGTGCCTATTTTGTGTTATCCCTTTAATATTGTTTTAAAGTTCTGTTGACACCAGTTGCCTAAGATAATGTTTTATATGCTTATTTGGTGTTATCCCTATTAAAATTCTGTTGATATCAGTTGCCACACCCACTTATGTAATGAATACAAAAGATCTTGGAGCCAAATATAATGGTAATTTAAATGGGAAGATCTTTCTTTTCCATTCATCAATAGTCCCTTGTGACCCGCTTAATTCACATGAAAGCCTAGGTCACATGTGGTGAGAGGAGCTTGCTGAACAGGTAAAACAATAAAGGTAGAGCAGAGCTGGGAGGAAGCTAGTGAGACCAGTTAGGGTGGAGGAGAGAGGACACAGGCAGTCATAGCTAATCTTGTGAATAATTGTTTGTGGGAAGTCTCCAGCAATGGGGGATAGGAGGGAGGAGGGGAAGGCTAGGTAATGGCTTTGTCCCCTGAAGTGGTAATGTGTAATAACTTCTTGGTTACTATGACAGATTTGGCTTTCTGGTATTGGGATTTGACTTTCTAGTATCTGGAAAAATGTTTTTTTCTTCTGCCTTCTGTATGGGAGTCTGTTACACTTTGTGATTCAGAACTATGGCAGCATATTCATAGTCTTGTTGGTGCTATGAATATTGCCTTGGTGATACAGTGTTTGTTTTTTAATTAATTTTTGGTCATTGTGGACTCAGAAACTTTTTATTAATGCCAAATTTTTCAAAACCTCCACGTTGTTACACAACCACATATAGGGTCACAACCCATAGTTTAAGAAGTGCAGCTCTATATCAATCAAATTACAAGTTTAGATTCTTTTTCTATTTTTAGATATGATTGCTCTCTCAGAGTCTGGGCATCTCTATCACTCCTCAGTTTTCTAGGTGTAACCCTGAAAGGCTGAGGGTGTCTTTCTTTAATATTTTTCCCATAAGCTCCCCTTTTCATGTATTTTTTCCAGTTTTCCATGAGTGACCAATAGTCCAAATTTCACCTAACCAGTTCATATTGTTTAGCTTTTACCAAAGAAAGATGATTTACTTTGAATACATTTCAAGAATTGAAGTACAAACCCTTCCCCTCAACACTTGGGAGACATTTTCCTTAATAATACTTCAGTCTCTGTAGAGAGTGATATAACACAGTATTGCTTCTTTATGACATTGTTCCAACAAACTTTAGGTACAAATGTGCATTGTTGATGGACTAGTCCTTATTTTAGCTACCAGTTGAATATTGGTAGTCTCAAAAGTTCTTCTCCTAACATGATAGAACAATGAAATGCAATAAATTCTAATCAGCTTGTACCTTTTGACTGACCCAATGTCTATCCATACAAACAGTTAAAATACTCTTATTTCTTCCCATGGCTAGCATATTGGAACCAGTTAAAGAATTTCTATGAATGCTCCCTCTCAAGTCCACATAAGTATTGCATTTGACAAGTTCTCAGGATATACTTATGAAACCAGACTGACTACTCCCTGATTGAATCATTGTCTGACTTCTTCTTGCCTGATTTCATTCTGATGAGAGAAGAGAGACAATGCTGTCATGGGAGACATATCAGGGCTTCATTTCCAAGGATATGTGACTGATGAACATACTTACACCAAAAATTAATGTTCAAAAGAGGAACCTCACCAATAAGTCTGCTTTGTTTAATCAAAGAGGGGAAAAAATCTGCCTACATAAAATTATGTACTACTAAATCTAAATGTAGCTTTATCACTATAGTTTGTTTTTTCCATTTAGAAAGAAAGCAAGAAAAGAGAAAAAAAATACAAGAAAGGTAGCCTGGTGTAGTGGATAGAAGACTAGCTTTCCCCCCCAACCCACCCCCAGGATGAACCAGGTACAAATCCTGCCTTTGACATATACTGGCTGTGTGAAAAACAAATAACCTAAAAATTCAGTGCCTCAAGCAATTTATTTTTTATGTAATCATATTTAATATTTTCTTCAATTAACAATCAATAAACATTTATTAGGCACCCACTGTACCCTAGACACAGGAATAAAGAATGTATTATCTCTTCTTTCTAGCCACTCCTCACCTCCACCAGAGGAGGAGAGGGAAACAATGTAAGAGCTATACATATTTAAGCCAAACTAATTTCCACCTTAGTCAATGAGTATCTCATTCTGCATATTTTGTATGTCACATATTTTGTACATTAAATCTTTGTTAGGAGGCAAATAATGTTCTTCTCCACAGGTCCCTAGGAATTATGATGGGCCACTTCGTTGATCAGAGTTCTTAACTTTTTCAAGATCTTTCATTTTTAACATGAAATTAAAATATCCTCCACAAAAGTTTTTTAACGTCTCTTTATGGCGTGGAGATGACCCATTTTGCTTTTTCTGAAGGCTGTGGTAACAGAGCACAAATGTTTGCTAGGTCCAAAAATCAAATAGAAAGGCTCATTGAATAAGTCTGATGTAGGCCAGACCCAAATCATCTTCTAAGACTATAAACTCTGCATTTATAGAGTTGTTTCTTTAATGAAACAAAAACAAAGAAAAAAAAGATTTTAGGTTTCAAGAGAACTTGCTTCAACCATATAACCATTTGTAAACTTTCTAATTGCCATATAGTTTTCTAAATGTAACTGGTGGGAAATTCTACATTTTCAAAGCAAAGCATAATTCCCATTATCTTAAACCTATGTGACCTAGAAGGAGAGTAATCTTGGGTATTAGAAGTAAAAAAAAAAACTCTCTTTAATTTTTCATTCCTTCATAAAGTACTTTCTGGATTGGAAAAGTGGCCTCCCTGAAGTTAATTAGAACAGGCTTCTGAGTGGTTTAACTTCACTCTCTCCTTATGTTATCACAATGTACCTGTTCTAAAAGTGCTCAAGTGAGGCCCAGGGAAGAACAAGTAAGCCAAATGGGAAACGTGCCAAGGCAAGAGAGAAAGGAAATAGCCATCACAATGTCAAAATCCAAAAGGTTCATCCATTTGTTGAAATATGCACATATTTGTAAAGGAAAAAATAGATTCTCAATAAAGGAAACTTAGTACTCAATTATTTTCATGCTGTTCTGAAATCACATATTTGAAAGTTTTATTGGGATAAGAAAATAAGACTCAGAGAAGCTATTTCTATTGCCTTCCTTGGGAGAGTTTTCTAGTTAGTGTGTCATACTGATGAGTGCTGAGGTTGCTTGATGTTCTCACTAAAGAACATTCCAAATTTCTGTCACAGGCTGTTCTCTGTGCCTGGAATGTTCTTAATACTCACCTCTGCCTTGTACAACCAACCACTGGTTTCCAGGCAAAATTAACTCAAGTACCATCTCATAAAAGAGGTATTTCCTATTTCTCTAGTTCTAAGTGCTCCCCTTACCTAAAAAAAAAAAAAAAAATCACATTGTATTTATTTTGTATATTTTTTCTACTTATCTACATATAAGTACTATATTTATAAACATATTTTGCAAACATCTACATACTAATTTCTTCTCTCAGCAGAATTTATTCACCTTGAGAGAACTTTTTTGCTTTATTTTCTTTTCCTTTTTTGCACCTCTAGTTTTTGTTTGGTTTAATTTTGTTTTGTTGTTTTTGCATTAAGTATACATCAGTCCCACAGTAATTTTCTTTTCTTTTAAAGCTAAGTTCAATCATCAGATTCCATGCCTCTATCTGAACACATAAAGACCATACATTTACAGACAGAATGGTTCTATGGAGGCAGGACTCATATTACCGAAATCTGGGCCACTTGAGCAATGAGTTAGAAATGACACTTTCCTTGTTATATTGCTCTGATTTTATTTTAATTCCATTGTTGTGCACGGCATTCATTTGTGTGGTGTTCTTTCGTCACAAAGTCACTTAAACGTGGGAGAATCTATAGGAAACCACCATTATAAAGCAAAGCACTGTTAGTCATTTCAGGAAAGGTCACACTTTGTTTGTTCTATAAATCAATTGCACATTTCAGTTAAGTGTCTTAAAGATGTGTGAGCCCCCCTTCAAAAAAAAAAATAAATAAAGCAGCCCTACATTCACAGTCACTGCTGCTGCTAAGCAGGAAGACATGATGTTGGTACACATTCAACACAAATACAACCCTCAAGGTCACATGTCAGCCTCAGATTGTGGAAAATGAGGGAAAATGAGCCCCAAATGACTGGAAACAGAAGGCACACACCACGGCAGTCATTGATTGATTTGGGAGGGAGGAGTTCCTGTACAAAGCTGACATTGATTTATCTTTTAATCTAACCGAATAACAACAAATCTTAAAGCAATCACTTTTAATGGTATTAATAACTCCAATCAAATTATTCAGCTTCCACATTAATATAGGAGGTTGGCTTCATATTTATTCATCAGATTTGTCAAATAAATATCTCTCCATGCAGTGCTAAAACCTGGCCCTTCAATCCTAATAGGATGCTGTTAGCAATCTACTTTTAATTGTTCTTGTGTCATCAGATATATTGTATTGGGCCACAATTGCTCAACACTCAGCTGAAAAGGAAAAATAAGAATAAAATACTAATAATAGTCTCACTGAATCCATAAAAGACAAGAAGAGGACAAAATCTACTTGATCTCTCCCCACTTACTTAGAGAAAGATCTACACTCCAGTTCAGGTCAGGAGCCTGGGTCCTTCAAAATAGCAGCATAGCAAGAAAATACTGTGCTGACAGGCTGCCCTAGACACTTTTCTTTTCAATGACTCAACTTGAAAAAGGAATCTTTTCTCTCACTCTCTTTCTGACAATATCAGAAACATACTGAGGAGGACTTCAAGAATGATTTTAAAAGGAAGCTACTTCCCTTTTTTTTTTTTTTTTACTCCGTTGATTTGAGTTATCATGCTATATACTAGCCCTTTTGAGATACTAATGCAACAAAATTATAAAGCTTTCCATTAATATTGGACTTAGCATTCTTGTTTTGTCTTAATACTGATTACAATTTTATCATGAATTGAAATTCTTATCACCTAGGAGCCTGAGGAAAATTATGCTAAACATAAGTGAGCTCCTGTACCTTTCAAGATGTTAGATTGAATAGTAGGGTTGTATGGGAGACAAAGAAAGATATACTACAAAACTTACCCTCTATGTTCTGTTCATTTAAGTGTTGAAATGTATGTGAAAATTTTCCTTAGTGAAGAAAATATGTGGAGTGGAAGGTATCATCATCATCAGTAATAAAAAACAACTCTCATTTACAAAGAATTGTAAACTTTTCAAAGCATGTTGCTTATTTTAACCAGATTTCCTTTTTTGTTAAAAGAAACATGAAATCAGTGGCTGAAAGCATCAACATGCTTTTATGGACTCTCCAGCTCAAAGGATTCTCATTTAGTAAGACTGTAAATTTGGATCATCATTTGCTTTCCTTATTTAGATCAAGATTTAAAGGAAACATCTGAAAGGCCATGGTCCATAAAGAGGCTGTAAAATGCCATGAGAAGCTCCCCATCAAGTAAATAGTATAGATACTTGACATATAGTGAAATGTAGTAATACTATAGTTGATATATAGCTATATGTGTATAGATATATAGATATATCTGTACAGTTGATATATATCAGTATAGATAGCTGATAAAGATATAGATGGATATATATGTAATATATGTATATATACACATGTATTATATGCATACATAAATACAAACATATATGTCCATAAAAATATACATATGCATACATACACAGACACAGAGAGAAAAAGACAGCTTGATTGTTTCAACAGAGAACATAGTACAACTATTCTTTTTTTCTTTCTTTAATCTCTGCTTTTATTTTCTATTGTGAAAACAGAACGTCCTGTTATGATCTAATCTAAATTCCCAGGAATTTAAATTAAACAGAGGTCTCTGTCAAAGTTGGCATTCAGTTGGCAGCAAGTTAGAACAATCTTGGATGACTGTGGCTTAGAGACTAGGTAGAGCCACCAGTGAGTGGCAGGTCAGATATCAGAAACAAAGAATAAAAAGGAGCATAGCTAGGCAGGTGTGCAGATCTTAGTAAGCTCAACTTGATGTCCTAGAAAATAGAGGTAGGTTGTCAAGATAGTCTGTCTGAGGGCAATAGATAGAGCTCTAGGAATGCCAGTGCCAATGTGAGAAAAATCTACCAGTTGGTCATTGGGGCTCCGTCTCGATGACTGGGGCTCAAGAGTTCCTTCTTGTTATTAGGAGTATTATTGAGGTAAAATGATAAGGGAGGCCTGAGTCTGAAAAAAAATTGACAGAACCATAGCTAGAATGAAGTGAATGAGTCTGCTTAAGTATGCTAAAAGCAAAGTTGGGGTTATATTTGTTCTTCATTTTACCAGATGACCCTAAACCCACAGTCCCTCACTTTAACACATTATCTTTCAGTGGTGGACAACACAACTGCCCTCAGTAATTCAATGCTTTCCCCACCCCCCACTCCCCCACCTCACCCTGTCTGGTAACTACTGCTTCCTTTTCTCTAGGCTGTCAGGTACAAAGGTTATTCTCTTTCTGAAGAATGAGTCAGACGTTTTTCCCAGGAAGGTATGCCTCCTCTACACAACTGCAAAAGATAACTCCAGCATAGATAACTTGAACGCAAGGACTCTTGGCATAAGAGCCTTCACATTTCTTTTGTTTAGAGGCCTGGAAAATTTCAGAATTTATGATATGGCTAAACCCAGAAGACAGAGTTAAGTGACCCTAGGTGAGTGTCTAAAGGAATGTTAAGTCTGAGAACATCGTCATTTAGTGGAGTAAACCATATTTAACCCAAACTGACACCATTGAATTCTACATTTTGGGCTATTCATGATGTTAAAGAGACACTGGACTTAAGGAATCTGATGATCCCATGCTGGCTACTATCTTTTGCAAACATTCTTACAACCCCCATTTTGTCCATCACTAATCTGTTAGTTGAAGTTAGTTGAAGTATTCAATTCCTACAGGAAATTGTGATGTGGCTAACCTCTATCAACTAGATCTCAAAGATCAGTACTTTGCTAGGTTCACCAATTGTTATTTTAATGTGCTTCAGATTCTAATGATATTCTACCAACCTCAGGAAAGCAACTCATCAGTTTCAAAACAGATCTCACAACATATGCACAATCTACTAATTGACTAACTGCATTAGAAGGTTAAAACATGAGTTAATTCAATGCAACGAACATTTACTGATCAATTCCACAAATTAAGCTAAGCATCAGTGGATATGCAAAATAAATAGAAGATATAGTCTCTGTCCTTAACATGTCTATAGCTTAAGTGGAAAAAAAAAACATTCACAAACAACACAAGCAAATGACTTTTCCAAGGAAAGACCATGTTTGATAGGAAGGGGAACATGGCTTTACCTCTACCCTCAAAGGTTTCTTTGTGTTAACCTTGTATATGTTTTTTATTTCCTTATCACTTTACATATATATGCTCCCCAAAACATGAAAGCACCTTGAGGGAAGGGAGTATTTTGTTTTCTAATTCTGATGCTTAGTGCTATGCCATTGGTAGATAGTTTAATAAGTACTTGTCAGATTGAATTAAATTGAGTCACATTAGACTGGAATTACTTAGGAAAGGCTTAAACTCTTAGTTCAGTCTATATCAGCCTTTTAAAGATCATTTTAATACTATATCAGAAAGTGATTGATATACATTATTTTACATTACTGAATTTCTAAATGTTTATTTTTAAGAAGGCTATGTCCTAGGCAACATGACATAGTCAAAACAGCATTGATTTTGAAATCAGAAATTCTAGATTTGAGTCCTAGCTAAGAGATCTAAACTCTGTTACAAGTTTAGTTCTCTGGAAATGTGGAATGAAATTACAGGAATGATATACTGAGACCCTAAGATTGGTCTGATCCATGCCACCATCACTGCAGTACTCACTGAAAATCTCTAGTTTACCACATGGTGCAGATCTCTTGATCCAGTGTCCTAACATAGGCAGCCCATCAGAGATAGTTATAATAAAACCACTCTGATTGGTATGAGGGAGGAACAGTGCCTTGGAAAAGGAGCATAAAGAGACACTATTGAGGATTTGATATTAATGTAGCTGATGGTGGTGGTACCAAGGAATGGGACTGTTGTAGAATTGTGAGGAGCAGAGGATCACTGGAAGAAGAAATCAGGTAACATACTCTCTGGTACAAAATCTCAGGCACTCCATGATAATACGGGTCTTATCCCAGCTCTTCACTTCACCACAATTGCATAGCCTTTGGCCATACAGTTAAGTCATTTAAATTTACTAGGCCTCTTTACTCACCTATAAAGTGAGGGGGCTGTACCAGATTTCTTCTAAGGTCCTTTCTAGCTCTAAATCTTGTTATGTACTATGATATAAATTTCTGAAGACAAATGAATGAGTAAAATTAACTTACTCACTTAAAAAAAGTTTTGCAAGAGGCATTCCCCATAATTGGAGTTTCCACACATTTTCAGAGTAGTCCATAAAACCTCAGATGGCCTTCTAACTCTAAGCCAGTATTTCTATGAGTTTTCATGAACAAAGAACTTTGTCTATTTTATTTCTATTTTTCTTTTGTTTCCTTCCTTCCTTTTGTCCTTCCTTTGTTATTTTTCTAATAGCCTCTGCTCTTTAGAGAGAGTATTAATTGACAAGAAACTATTAGTGATTCCCATGTTTGAGGAAGTATGTTTACCTACTAATTCTTTTCTAAAGTTGTTTCATTCTGAGCTTCAAAAACAAAGTACATTATATTTTTAAATAAATTATCCCATTGACTTTATTATGCCTGTTTCCAAGTAAGAGAAATAACTGTAGAGGTGTTCCTTTACCTACTTTTTTTCTCATATCAAGACAGAATATTGCAACGTGAGAACAATAGAGCCATCATAAAGCAATTTTTGATCCTTTAATCCTTCCTTACTTTTCCATCCACTCAGAATTAGAGAATATGAGAAATAAGGCAGTACAGGAGAGACCTGTTAGATCATCTAATGCAACTCCCCCCCTTTATAGAAGAGAAAACAGACCTAAAGATTTGAAATGACTTCCATATGATATTATTGCTGGAAACTTAAATAGCTATATTCAGTTAACAGCAGAACTAGAAATCTAACTCCTGTCCTCTGACCAGCATTCTTCTATCAGGCTAATTCTACATCCATTTCAAAACAAATATAGTCTTTAACCTCATATAATAACTCAAAGTTACACTTTGCTGTAACTCTTTTTAATGGGATGGTTTGAGTTTATGTAATGTTGAGTTTATATAATGCCCTTCCATATTAATCTGTCCAAGCACCTATTCAAATATATTTGCTGAATTCCTACTATGACCAACACTCTATGGGAGGTGTTGGGGATGAAAAAAAAATAAAGGGCACATAATCCCAGACTTCAAGGAATTAAAAATCTAAGTTATATGTTGCAAAACCACTATGTAATTTGGCAGAATATAACAAATGTCATATTAGTGCCAAAGAGTAGTATTTTCATGAATATTTGTTGAATTGTATTAAATTGAATGATCAAATAATATGCTAATGGGGAGCAGAAGACAGCGGGGATCACCAGCATTTTGAGAAATGAAGCAAGAAAAGATGCATTTGACACATCTTAAAGAGCTGAAAGCACAGGGAATAGGTGGATACAAAAGGAATTTCAGTCAGAAAAAGTGCTGCATAAATTCTGAGAATAATAAATCATCTTTTTTTTTCTTTTTCTGGAACACAGGAAGTTAGTAGGAGATGAGATTGGGAAGGTGCATTGGGACCAAAAAATGAAAGGGGGCTATGACTAATGAACAGAACAAAGGGATTGGATTTAGGAACCTGAGATTAAATCCTGCTTCAGATTAGCTGTGTGATCCTGGGCAGGTAATTTAGTCACTCTGAGCCTCAGTCTCTTTATTTTTAAATTGAGGGAATTAGGGTCAACGCATTCTAAGATATCATACAACTGCAAGTCTATGATCCCATGAGTTAATTTTATAGGCATTAGACAAAACATTGAAGGTTTTTGAGTTGATGAAAGACATGATTAAAATATGTTTAGAAAGATTAATTGAGGTCAGTGTAAGGAAAATGTTGAAAGATATTTTACTGGTTTGTAAAACTTTAAATCTACAGTAGCTTCAGCAGCAAGTAGTCATGAAAATGATGAGAAAATGATGAGAAAAAAATGCACTGCTTATTGTCAGCTTGGGGATCTGGAACTGTTTGATGTTTGCAGGTCTTATTTGACCACCCAGCTCTAAATTTCATCTATATTTGCTATGCAATGTTGTTAGACATAAATAGAGTTCTTTTCTGATGACTCATGATGTTCGGCAGATGATCCTGGGTTTTCATAGGCTGTCTCAATGGAATATAAACTCTGGTAGGTTTTATAATTCTGCATAAGTCACTAGCATTTTCCTTGAAGCAATCGTTCTGAGAACCAACTAAGATAATTAGAGAGAAGCTTATAATTGATAGGGTTATATTTTGGTGTTAAATTTGCCATTTCTAGTCTTGATACCTTTGAACTGATAGACTCTCATGTGTAGAATGACCTTCCCTATCTCTAGAAAGAGAGAACAGCTCATCTTGAGGCTGAAACCTTTCTCCTCACTTCCAACTCTTAGAATTATTGTCATCTTTCCAGAAAAGGATTAAATGGATCCATCTATAAGAACACTTCCCTGGGTTCCCTAGCTGGCAGATCCCCTCTGAAGTTCCCTTCCATCTGATCTGTACATCCTCTGTATAACTTATTTTAATTCCTGCTATTTCCCCTAGTAGAATGCAAACTCTTGTGGGCAGGATTTTTTGTTTGTATGTTTTGCCTTTCTCATATGCTCAGTGATTTTAAAATTTTCTAGCACATAGTAAATTTTCTTCTTTTAAAATTTTTATTTTTTATTATTTCATTTATTTTCAGTGTTCTACAATCACTTCCATATAATTTAGATATTTTCCCCTCTCTCTCCCTCTTTCCTCCTAGCTCCCCTCTCCTTCTCTGAGACAGCATACAATTTTATGTAGGTTCTACACATGCATTCCTATTAAATACATTTTCACCTTAGTCATGTTGAGTAGAAGAATTAAAATGAATGGGAGAAATCATAAAACAAACCAAAACGTAATACAAAAGAAAATGATCTTCTACATTCTGCGATCGAATTCCATAGTTTTCTCTGGATGTGAAAAGGATTTTGCCTTAAGAGACAACTGGGAATTTTTTAAATCCTTGTATTGCAATGAAGTACTGTCTACTAGGAAAAAAAAATCCTCTCACACTGTGGTTGTCACTATGTATGAAGTTCTTCTGGTTGTGCTCCTTTCACTCAGCATCAGTTCATATAAGTCTTTCC
Source organism: Notamacropus eugenii (assembly GCF_028372415.1). NCBI lineage: Eukaryota > Metazoa > Chordata > Mammalia > Diprotodontia > Macropodidae > Notamacropus > Notamacropus eugenii. The sequence continues at coordinate 227,162,866 of NC_092873.1, read as the reverse complement.
AGGCCTCTCTGAAGTCTTCCTGTTCATCATTTCTTATAGAACAATAGTATTTCATTACATTCATATACCACAACTTGTTCAGCCATTTCCCAACTGATGGGCATCCCTTTGATTTTCAGTTTTGGGCCACAACAAAGAAAGGTGTTCTAAATATTTTTGTACATGTGAGACCCTTTCTCATTTTTATGATTTCTTGGGGATACAGTCCTAGAAGTGGTATTGCTGGGTCAAAAGGCATGCACATTTTTGTAGCACTTTAGGCATAGTTCCAAATTGCTCTCCACAATGGTTGGATCAGCTCACAGCTCCACCAACAATGAATTAGTGTTCTAACTCTCCCACATCTTCTACAAAACATTTATCATCATCCTGTTTTGTCATGTTAACCAATCTGAAAGGTGTGATGTGGTATCTCAGAGTTGTTTTGATTTGCATCTCTAATCAATAGTGACAGAGCATTTTTTCAAATGACTATAGATAACTTTAATTTCTTCCTCTGAAAACAACCTGTTCATATCCTTTGACCATTTATCAAATGGGGAATGGCTTGCATTTTTGTACATTTGACTCAGTTCTCTATATATTTTAGAAATGAAGCCTTTATCACAGATTGCAATAATTATTTTCCAATTTTCTGCTTCCCTTTTAATCTTCAATGCATTGGGTTTGTTTGTGCAAAAACTTTTCAATTTAATGTAATCAAAATAATCCATTATGCACTTCATAATGTTCTCTATCTCTTATTTAGTCAAAAATTCTTCCCTTCTCCATAAATCTGATAAATACACTATTCTTTGCTCTACTAATTTGTTTATAGTATAAATCTTTATACTGAGATCATGAACCCATATGGACTTTATTCTTGTATATGATGTCAGGCATTGGACTATACCTAGTTTCTGCCACACTATTATCCAGTTTCCCCAGTAATTTTTGACAAAAACAGTGAGTTTTTACCCCAGAAGCTGGAATCCTTGGGTTTATCAAACGGTAGATTGCTATATTCATTTACTATTGTGTCTTGAGTAACTAACATATTCCACTGGTCTATCCTTCTGCTTCTTAGCCAGGACCAAGTGGTTTTGATAATTACTGTTTTATAATACAAATTGAGCTCTCCTACAGCTAGGCCTCCTCCCTAGCATTTCTTTTCATTAGTTCTCTTCATATTGTGGACCTTTTCTTCTTCCAGATGAATTCTGATATTATTTTTTCCAGCTCTAGAAAATAATTATTTGATAGTTTGATTGCTATGGTCCTGAATAAGTAAATTAATTTACATAGAATTGTCATTTTTATTATATTGGCTTGGCCCACATACAATGAACTGATGTTTGTCCACTTACTTAGATCTGACTTCATTTGTGCGAAGTGTTTTGTCATTGTGTTTATATAGTCCTTGGGTTTGTTTTGGCAGGTAGACTCCCAAATATTTTATAGTGTCTAATGTAACTTTAAATGGGATTTCTCTATCTATCTCTTGCTGTTGGGCTTTGTTAGTAATATACAGAAATGCAGAAGATTTGTGTGGGTTTATTTTGCAATCTTCAACTTGGCCAAAGTTTTTATTATTTCAAGTAGTTTTTTACTGGAATCTCTGGGATTCTCTAAGTATATCATCATAGCATCTGTAAAGAGTGATAAATTAATGTCTTCTTTGCCTATTCTAATCCCTTCAACTTTTTTTTTCTTCTTATTGCTACAGCTAACTTTTCTAGTACCATACTGAATAATAGTGATGATAATGTACATCCTTGTTTTACCCCTGATCTTATTGGAAATGCATCTAGCTTATCCCCATTGCATATAATGTTTGCTGAAGCTGTTATGTAGCTACTGCTTACTCTTTTATAGAAAGTTCCATTTATTCCTATATTCTCCAGAGTTTTCTAAAAGAATGGGTGTTGTATTTTGTCAAAAGTTTTTCTGCATCTATTGAGATAATCATGTGGTTTCTGTTAGTTTTGTTCTTGATATGATCAATAATGTTAATAGTTTTCCTAATATTGAACCAGTCCTCCATTCCTGGTATAAATCCTATCTGATCCTATTGTATTATTCTCAAGGTAAGTTGCTGTATTATTTTTGCTAAAATCTTATTAAAATTTTGCATCTATATTCATTGGAGAAACTGGTCTATAATTTTCTTTCTCTGTTTTGGCTGTTTCTGGATTAGGTATCAAAACCATAAAAATAATTGAGGAAGACTCCTTCTTCCCCAATTTTCCCAAATAGTCTATATAGTATTGGAATGAACTGTTCTTTAAATGTTTAATAGAATTCATTTCTGAATCCATCTGACCCTGGAGATTTTTTCCTCGGGAGCTCATTGATGGCTTCTTCAATTTCTTTTTTTGAAATGGGGTTATTTGAGTAATAAACTACACCTTCTGCTAGTCTGAGCAATTTGTAACTTTTGAAATAATTGTCCATCTCGTTTAGATTTTCAAACTTATGGGCATACAGTTGGCTAAAGTAATTTCTTATTATTGTTTTAATTTCCTCCTCATTTGGAGGTGAGTTCGGACTTTTCATTTTTGATATTGGCAGTTCAGTTTTCCTCTTTCTTTTTCTTAATCAAATTGACCAAAGGTTTATTCATTTTGTTGTTTTTTTCATAAAACCAACTCTTAGTTTTAATTATTAGTTCAATACTTTTCTTTATTTAAATTTTATTAATCTCTCCTTTTGTTTTTCAGTATTTCTAATTTGGTATTTGCTTGGGGATTTTCAACTTGTTCTTTTTCAAGCTTTTTCAGCTGTATGCCCAATTCATTGATTTCCTCTTTCTCTATTTTATTCACGTAGGCATTCAAAGATATAAAACTTTCCCTAAGAACTTCTTTTGCAGTATCCCATAGGATTTGGTAGGTTGTCTCATTATTGTCATTCTCTTGAATGAAGTTATTGACTGTTCCTATAATTTGTTGTTTAACCCACTCATTCTTTAGGATTAGATTGTTTAGTTTCCAATCAATTTTTGGTTTATATTTCCATGACCTTTGATTACATGTAAGTTTAATTGCATTGTGATCTGAGAAGGATGCATTGACTATCTGTGCCTTTCTGCACTGGATTGTAACATTTTTATAGCCTAGTACTAGATCAGTTTTCATATATGTGCCATGAACTGCTGTTATATTTCTTTCTATCCCCATTCAAATTTCTCCAGAGATCCATCATGTCTACCTTATCCAGAGATTCATTCAACTCCTTAACTTCTTTCTTGTTTATTTTGAGGTTACATTTATCAAGTTCTGAGAGGAGGAGGTTGAGGTTCCCCACTAGTATGGTTTTGTTATCTATTTCTTCTTGTAACTCTCTTAACTTCTCCTCTAAGAATTTAGATGCTATACCACTTGGAGCATATATGTTTAGTAATGAAATTGCTTCTTTGTCTATGGTGCCTTTGAGCAGGATATAGTTTCCTTCTTTATCTCTTTTGATTAGATCTATTTCTGCTTTTGCTTTGTCTAAGATTAAGATTGCTACCCCTGCTTTTTTTTTTTTAATGTATCAGCTGAAGCACAAAATATTCTGCCCCAGCCTTTTACCTTTACCCTGTGTGTATGCCCCCTTTTATTCTAAACAACATAGTGTTGGATTATGGCTTTTAATCCATTCTGCTAGCCGTATCCTTTTTCATTCCATTCACATTCATAGTTATGATTACTATCTTTGTCTTTCCCTCCATCCCCTTTCCCTTTGTTTATGCTTTTAATTCTCCCTTCTTTTCCCCTCCACAATAGAGTTTTAATTTTTGACAACTGCCTCCCTCAGTCTTTCCTCCCTTATTTCAATCCCCTTCTTTTTAATCCTCTTTTCTCTTACTACTTCTTCCCTCCCTTTTAGCCTCCCCTCCCCTCCCTTTTCTTTCCCCCTTCCCCTCCTACTGTCTATAGAGCTAATTGTATTTCTATGCTTAACTTAACTGAGTTTGTTATATCCTTCTTGAATTCAATCAGATGAGAGTACCTCTCAAACAATGTTCATCTTCCTCCCCTCTTTCCCTGTACTGCAATATATTTTTTTGCCTCTTCCAGTGATGGAATTTATTTTTTTCTGCCTCCTCCTTTTCACATCTCCCATTACAATCCCTTTGTACACTTAAATCACATTTGTTATCATCACATCATTTAATTTATACCCACTCCCTCTATCTATGTATATCCCTTTTACATTTCATAATAAATGTGCAATTCTCAAGATTAACAAGTATCATCTTCCCTTATAAGAATGTAAACAGTTTGCCCATATTGTATAACAAGTTTTTTTTCCCCCTGTTTACCTTTTTATGCCTCCCTTGAGACTTGTGTTTGAAGATCAAATTTTCTATTGAGTTCTGGTCCTTCCATCAGGAAGGTCTGGAAATTCCTTACTTCATTGAATGTCCATTTCCTTGCCTGAAATATTATGCTCAACTTTTCTGGGTAATTAATCCTTGTTTGTAGTGCCACCTCCTTTGCTTTACAGAATATTATATTCCCATCTTATAGTTTTCTCCCTTTCAGGTGCTCTATAACCAAGTCATAATGACCTACTTGCTGTTCTTTGTAAACTATTCTCCATTTCAGGTCTTGGTGCTTTACATTAGAGTCCCTTATGTGGAATGATCTTCTTCCTCACCACAGAGAAGAGAAAATAGCACTTTTTGGGGGGATCAAAGGTAAAAAGTCAGAGATATCTTGGGACCAGAAGATGAAGATGCATGCTAGGAAATTAGTTGATATAGTTATTAACATGCTTGGCTTAGAATTAGAAAGACCTGAGACCTCTTTCCTTGCCTCTGACATCCTTCAGTGCAGTGATCAGATGCCTCCTTCTACCAGAAGCCTTCACTGACTCTCCTAACTGGTAGATCAGTTGGAAAGTCACCTTCCATTTGATGTGTATACACCTTGTCTATTCTTGTTTATATGCCTGCTGACTCTTTCAGGAGAATGCAAACTCTTAGAGGGCAAGAACTATTTTTTTATCTTCATATACTAATGGATTTTAAAAGTTTCTAACACATAGCAAATAGTTAATAAACACTTATTGAAATTCTAGCCTCTGCAAAACTAGAAAGTGTTGAGAGCAAGTAAGATCCATATTTATTGGCTCAAATACTTCACAGTGATGCATAAGTTACTAGAAAAGCATGTTACTATATTCCTCTCAGATACAAGTTGGAACCCATTTTAATAGAAGGTATATAAATATATATCCAAAGGATAAGAGTGATAGACAATATAGTCCAATTATATTATATGTACATTTTAGAAGATATACAGAGTGCATCACATGCAAAAAAATCTATACACATTTTAAAGAAAAAATAACCAATAAATTGGCTAAGAAGAAAAAAAGTGTAAAAAGTCCAATGAATCATTATAAAGAACACTTTATTAATGAATAATGTTATCAATTAAAATAAAAACTAACATTTTTCAGGGACACAATTTAAGCTTATTGTGGCTGGATTTAGCTTAAAACTAGTTATCATTTCACTAAAATAGAACCATCCATGGTTTTCAGATTAAATACAGTCAAATTAAGACATTTGATTAACTATTTGATATTTATGGAAGACATCAAGCTATACTATTCCATCTGTAAAGAAAGATGACATCTTCATCATTTGAATGTTTCTCCAATAAGAATATTTCATTTGGACTTGATTGTTGAAAAATTTTGAACACATGCCAAGAAACAAAAATTAAGCCTGAAAATTTTAAGTTGAAATCCAGAGGTCATATTGAACAAACAGGTGGGGACGCTACCTATAAATAGTTGTATCTATTCTAGATAAGACACATTAAGAATAAAATTATCAAAGAGAATGCTCTGCCTCAGTATGTTAATAATTTTACTGACATTATGAAACCAAAATTAAGTGTGATATACACACTTGGCATTGTGAAAGGAACCAGAAGACTTTGACCCTAACAAAAACATTTATAATATTAACAAACCACAGGTTCCAAGTATCCTATTGTAACTATAGAAAGATGAATGTTTTCATGCAAAATATGAGTGAGAACAAAAGGTATTCTTAGAGAATATAATAGACATCACAAAATCTAATAGAATTAAGAATCTGAATTAAGCAAATATCACTTCACTGAGCAATAGTAAAAGTGGATGGCACATGCACATTGTTCAATTTGTCAGATATAACTGAAAATGGCTAAGCACTGGATAGAGTAAATGAAATAATTAAGATCCAAAAGTTTAGTCAAAAGACCCTCCATGAACAATATAAGAATTAGCCAACAATGGGTGAATGATATAAATCTTTTTGTCATGCAGAAGCAGAAGAATTTGGGATGGCATTCAGCACCAGGTCTTTGCTGCTAGAAATTAGTGAAGGGCTATCCTCATGGACCCTTGATTTAGTGATACATGCAGTTTATGTGGAGATAGTAGAGACACCATTAAGAGGTTGTGAAAATTTAGTATCTACCAAAACAAGATAATGGCTGAACTCCTTGAGAACTGGTACCGTCTTTTACCTTTCTTTTTTATCTGCAGTGTTTAGCAGAGTGACAGAAATATGGTTGGTAAATGTTTATTGATTGAGTGACTGTAATTATGCAAGAGAAACTCCCTATCTTTCTGAGCTATGAAAAAATACTGTTTCCTTAAGAGACAGCCAATCCAATTTTTGCCAAAATGTGTGTTACTCTTGAAAACCATTTGTAACCATAAAGGGCTATATAAACATCACCATCTGCATCATCAACATGAAACAATTGTCATTTATTTATTTCTTTACTATGTTAAGAATGAGGGATACAAAGAACGGCAAAAACATGGTCCTTGATCTGAAGGAATTTTATTCAAGTGGAGATGGTATCCAAAGAACTATGTACAGATAAGCCATTCAAGTATAAGTAGGCAACTTCAGAAGCAAGATACTAGCTACGAAGACTGGGAAAGACCTTCTACAGAAGGGGAATTCGAGATGATTTGAAGGAGATCAGGGAAGTCAAGAAGTTTAAGTGAAGGCATGAGGCATTCAAGGCATGAGAACAGACAGTGAAAAAGCATGGAATTTGGAGATGGAGTGCCACATTCAAGGTACATCAAGAAGGCCAGTGTCACTGCATGAAAAGTTTCCTGAGGAGAACAAAGTGCACGAAGACCAGAAAGATAGGAAGGGGTCAAATTGCAAAATGTTGTGAATCCAAACAAAATTTTGTGTTTGATCCTAGAAACAATGGACTGCCACTGAAATTTATTAAGAAGGGGGTAACATGTTCTGACCTATTTTTTAGGAAAATCATTTAAGCAGCTGAGTAGAGGATTAACTGGAGAGGAACAAGAACTGTGTCAGGGAGAAGAACTACCCAACTATTTTAATAGTTCAGGTATGAAGTAATGAAGCTCTGCACTTCAGTGAAGAAACTGGATTATATGAATGGAGAGAACATATAGGAGAAATGCTGTGAAGACAGAAATAGTAAGACTTTGTACTATATTGGATATGTGGAGTGAGAGTGTGTAGAGTTGAGGATGACACTGAGGTTGTAAATCAGACTGGGAAATTGATGATACCCTCAATAATAATAGAGACATTGAGGTAAGGGGAGAGTTTGGGAGGAAAGATAATGAGTTTCATTTTGGACAGGTTGATTTTGAGGGATGTATAGGGCATTCATTTTGAAGTGTCCAATATTATTTTTAATCATTTAATACACAATATTGGACATGAGGTTTTAACAGATACATTTTAAAAAAATCTCCACTGAATGTATATTGACTATTCCTTCTAGAAAGTTGACTGCAGAATCATAGGAGAGGGAAAGTATGATAGCTCCAGAGACCAATAAGGCTGGGGTAGATTTTGTTTTGTTTTGGTTTGGTTTGTTTCTGGGAAAACCTGAGCAGACTGGTAGAAATAAGTGAAGGGACAAGGAAGATATTGAAAATTCATGAGAGTGGGGATGATTAAATGAGTGGGTGAGTTTCCTGGGGTATGGTCAGGCGAGGAATAGAATTAAGGGCACAGATGGAATGATAACATTGGCAAGGAGTGAGGACTGTTCTTATTTTGAGTTCATAGAGGAGAGCAAAGTGAGAAGAGATGAGCAAGTGAAGTTACAAGCTCATTCTAAATTCTTCCTCTCAACCACATCATGAATGACTTTACCAAAGGCACAGTTGAGGCATTTCAGAAGCATTTGGAAGTATTTTTTGACCCACAACATTTTAAATACCACTACTCTTTGTTATGGAGACAAAAAAAATGAAATGACAAGAAATACTTTTATCATAAGAAATCATGTTTTTAGAGAATGTATTGCTTATGTAAGGCATAAGGTCTGGGTAGAAAAAATTACTTTGAGGGAAGAAAATGATATAACCTTACATCATAATAGGAATGTTGGTATTGTTTCTGTTACTCTGACCTTGAATTATCAATGTGCACATAAGCTGCTTTGTGGACAATGGTTGGTTAATTTTTAATCTGTGCTCAATTTCCCACCATCACACAAAGTACTCTGACATTGACTTCCTCTATATTTGGACATCATGAGTTCAGGTAATGGAGGTAATAATATTAAGCCAATTCTGTGTTTGGAAAAAAATAAACCTATAATTTAACATATAACCCTTCAAATATTAAATACACAAAAGTCAATCAGAAGGAAGTTCTGAACTATGATTCTGAACTAACAATTTAGGGGATCATTTATGGTCCAGATAATTGAGAGTTAATTGTATTTGCATCTTCAGGGATATAAAAGTGATGCAGATGAAATCTAGGAAGAAATTAAATGAAAGTAATTTAATGTCTCGTATCCTTTAAGCCATTTTTATCCAGCACAGCACAGAATCTGCTAAATTCCCTGGGATTTTTACTGGTAGTCTGGCTCTTGAAAAAAAAAATACCTGAAAGCCAAGTACGTATGTACTTGACATTTTTCAGTGCCTGCTTCATAATAGAAACATCTCTTCCAGAAAACAGACTCAAACCTAGATTAAAACACTACCAACATGTGACCACACGTTCATCACAGATCTTACTTCCTTAGACAGAGATAAAGTTAAGTGCAGTACAAAAGGAAAATGTGAGGAAGCAATTCATTAGCTTGAAATGCTGTTTCATAACTTGAAAATTTGGTGTTTCCTTTTTCCATCCTCAGCAACAGCCTTAGAAGAGACTGAGGTGCCAAAGATATAAGTCAATTTGTTCATGCTTCTAATCTATTTTCTTGACCAATAAGATTCATGGTGGCTATGTGCAAAAGTAGCAAAACAAACATTTTTCAAAAAGTTAAATATACAATTTCCCATGTTATTTCTGCAAGAAAAAACATAGGTTCCAAGAAAGAATTATTAAAGTATGTAAATGGCAAAGTCTTAAATAATCTTAAAGTGAGGAGAAAATGTGAGCTCTGGGGGAAAGGATTCTGTGCAAACTATGATAAAGATATAGCAGGGGATGAATGGAGATGAATCCTAAAGGGCAGGAAAAAAAATAGATTCAGTTTAATTATTCTTTCCAAGATCTTTCAAATCACTGCTTACTTAAATTCCCTTATGTAAAGATCTCTGATCCCACATCTGGTCCCCTGAGGTAGCTGTTTTGGAAACTACTGTCACAGTAACCATTAAGAAAATGTCATGTCCATTGGAAAACTCAATTTGGCAACATAGAGCTGCAGCTGTCACCACTGTTAAAAACTCAAGCAAGTCCTGGATCCGGGGCTAGCTACTCCAACTGAAATATCATCTATCAATGACTTTTCCACATGCAAAATCCTCTTTGGAGAAAAGCAACCTCTCTCTATCCTCACGCTCTGAAAATCTTTTCCTTCTACTGACAAAGGAGGATTTTACCATTTGGGCTCAAGACGTTAAATTTCCAAGTGTGGCTCTAATTTTAGTTTAAAAAGTAGATCAAACAAAGCCCTACATTCCAATTTCCGTTTGTCATTTCATTAATTCTGGCTTTAAAATAAGGTATGGGAACATGCTACCAGTTTTCATCATTTTCAATCAATAAGATGTAGTTGGTTTTCTGGTATAATTATTAATGAATTTTGTAGACCCAGTATCAGATACTTACTTTTATCTTTATCACCTCAATTTATTTTTGCCTTAATAATCCATTGGAGAATGGTTTAAAAGACAACACAAGTCTGTATCACTCTTCAAAATGCCATTTCCTACAGTATCAGGTGATATTATGGGGGGGGGGAGGGAAGGGAAACAGTAGGAGTTAGATGACCTCAGTTCTAACTCTAGCTCTATCATTTATTAGTTATATGACCTTGGACGTATCCTTTAAATACAAAGAGAGAAAAAGACAAGAGAGAGAGAGAGAGAGAGAGAGAGAGAGAGAGAGAGAGAGAGAGAGAGAGAGAGAGAGAGAGAGAGAAAGACATATATATGTGTGTGTATGTGCGTGTACATGTGTGTATGTGTGTGTGTGGCATGCTATGAGTGGGAAGAAGGATGCAGAAAGGGAGATTGGAAGATACCAAAGATATGTTATGAATGTGGCATAGTTTTGCCTAAAGTAGCCTTTGAATATAATCAGACATAAGCTTTGTGCAAGGCTATATGCCAGTCTCTGAATTAAAAACAGAGATATATAAGACAGTGCCCTTTTCCTAAAGGGTTTACAACCTAGCTAGATATATAAGACAGATAGACATAAAAAATATGACTAACAAGGCCAGGTAATAAATGATGAAAGCCAAATATATAGTATGGCCAATATAGGATCTCAGAATTCAGAGGAAAGTTTGATTGGCATCTCAAAATATAAGATATCCCTCTACAATCTAAATTGAGACCTTGACCTTAAATATGCTCAAATATGATTATGTGCTATAGTTAAAAACCATTATCTGAAGCCATCAAAACAGATTTCAATGTACAGGTCCTTAGAAAGAGAAAGGGGAAGGCTATTAACATTTTCTCAAATATTAATTAAAATAATAATTAAATAAATAAAATAATAATGATAAGAAAAACAAAAATAGTGTTTTGGGTTTGCAAAGCACTTGCTACCATAATAACACTGTAAGGTTGTCATTGCAGGCATTACTGTTACAGTTTTAGAGATGAGAAGACTAGCATAAAAGAAGTTAAATAGTTTGCTGCTGATAGATGCATGGTTAATAAATATCAACCCAGGTCTAGCTGATGCAATGCCCCATGCTACTCCCTCTATGCATATCTCCATAGCGAGAAAACAACAATAGTGTGATTTTCCAGTTGGCCTTAAAGCCTCTTCCTGTCAGTTTTTCTTTTATTTTTTTCCTCGTTATAAAATTATTTTATGTTAAATGCTTTTTATTTATTATGAATTTGTTTTATCATAAACTTATTAAAAAATTAATGAGCATGAGCATTTTGACATATAGGAAAAAACATAAAAAGGTTATATATGAAACTGTGAAACTGTTATGTACAGCTTATTTTTAGTATATATTAAATTTAATAAAATTATACTACCAGAGTTCCTTTTGTTTCATTCTAAGTTTACTTTTATTCTGTACATTTTAAAATATTACATTGATGTTTTCCTTATTTTTTTCTTTTTCATCACTACCAATTACTTCACATCCCTCTATTCAATACACTCCAAATAAATAAATAGGTAAACAGCTAAATAAATGTCCTCCTTTAAAATGAATTTTGTATGGTAATGAACAAATTCACACATTGGATCTACTTAATTAACAAATGGGAGTCATGCTTCCCAATCAGAATTCTGGAGTCATTATTATTCATTGCATTTCACCCTTTAAAATACTGTAGTCAACATATGAATTGTTCTCCTGTTTAGATTCTGCTCACTCCACTCTATATTTAGTCCATATGAAGCTTCCCAGGTGGAACTAGTCTTTGTATCACTCATGCCCAACAGGAAGGCACTCATGTAGGAAATGCCAGGAACCTGCTCCTTGAAGAAGACGTTCTGTGCTCTCTTACCATGTGAGTAGGAACAGTGACTTTCAATTGGCAGCAGTCAGAACAGGATACTGTTTTAAAACTACCAGCCTGAGACATTTTTCTCTGTCTCTGACAGTGACCCGGAGTGAAAATGTTCTGTTAACAGGTACAGTGAACTGATCTGGGTAGGGAGAAATATTATTTTCCCCAATTTCTTTTTAATTCTTATGGCCAAAAGAAACACAGTTGAGATTTTATCTTGTTTCACTAAACTCAGGGATTACTGTCATCAAGTCTAGACTTGAGCCATAGAGACCATGGAAGTGAGATTCCATGCTAAATTTTGTGGCCATTTTAGCCAAGAGTGTCAATAAGCCAAAGTCCCTGGGGGAGGTCTTTGGATTTGGATTTTGGTGGAACTGTGCTATATGGAAATTGAGCTAAATTGTAAACTTTATGTCCCTTAATTTCCCTTCCCTCCCCAGATACTGAGGTGGTATATGTTGGGGTTAGGAGTATGGGGGCCAGTTATGAATAGGGGCTTGAATCAATGACAGAGACACTAGATATCTCCCAACTCCCTCAAAGAGGGTATTGGAGAAAACTGAGATGGGTTGAAATGTAACCCATTTGGTCTTCAGGAAGTATGGTCTATAGAAGTTACTATTACACAAGTTCCTGTGAGTTTTTCTGTTTCATCATTTTTATAGGTACAATAACATTAAATTATATTCACACATCATAATTTGTTCACTTATTTATTGTTGTCAAAGTTTGCCCTTCCATTCACCTCAACTATGTTTCTGAAATGACCTTTTATAACTAAATAATATATCCATTTGGATGTTTCTGTGGTATGAGATGTCTAATTTCTGCCATAATGCTTTTCAGATCCCCCATTTTTCTTTTACAAATAGAAATGTAGTACTTGCTCCAGTTGTTGGTGTTCTTTGATTTATCTATAAACTTGCAAAAATATTTCTTTCTACTAAATATATTCCATTGATCATTTTTTTAAATGAGCAGTATTGATGATTACTATTTTGTAGTATTGTTGAAGAGATGAGATTTCTACTTCCCCTTCCTACTTTGTTTCCATTATTTCTCTTGAGATTATTTGCCTTATTCCGGATAGACTTTATCATTATTTTGCAGAAGTTTATAAAGTACCATAGATTAGCTTGATTGATATGGCATTGAATTAAGTTAATATATCATTTTTATCATATTACAGTCCAACCACCAGACATCATAATTGATATCTTTCCCATATTTAGGTAATCTGTTAGTCCTATAGAAAGTATTTTATAGTTACATTCATGATTTCTACATATTTCTTGCTAGGAGGACTCCAGGATATTTTATGTATTCTGTAGTTATTTTGAGTGAAATTTACTTTTTCCTCTATTTCTGCTATGTGTTGGAAATATGTAGAAAACCTGATGATTTTAGATGGTATTTAACATTTCTTGACTGTTGATTGTTTCAATTTAATTTTAGTTGACTCTCTAGGGTTCTCTCAAACATATATGCAAAATATAATTTTGCTTCTTATTCATTTTTTATTAAAATATGTTTTTCTCACTTTATTGCTATAGATGGCATTTCTAAAACTAAAACTACATCTATCATGTGATAGTTGTGACTGTGGATATATTTGCTTTACCCCAAAATTATTGGAAAGGTCATTAAAATATTCTTTATTATATATAATGCTAGCTGTTGGTTTTAAATGAAAACTTTGTCATACTAAGCAAAGTTTCATTTATGCCTATGATTTTTAGTCTTTTATTGTAAATACATGCTGAAAATACTTATAGTAGATCTTATTGAGGTGACAAATAATTGAAAATTGAGAGAGTACTATTGATTGGGCAATAGCTGAACAGGTTATGGTACATGAGTGTGATATAATACTATTTTAATGAAACAAATAATGACAAGAATGGTTTCAGAAAAAAATGGAAAGACTTATATGAACTGATACGAAATGAATAAAACTAAGAGAACAATTTACATAAGAACAACAATACCGTAAACACAAGAAATTTTGAAACTCTAAGGAACTTACAATGAATTGTCAACCCAATAAAAGGAATCAAAGTTCCAGAGGACTCATGAAGAAGCAGACTATCTAGCTTCACATAGAGAGATCCTTACAATCTTGCTCCTGACCTCATCAGTCAACTGAAACTGCTCTCTCCAAAGTTGCCAGTCACTTTCTTATTGCCAAATCCAAGTCTTTTCTCAATCTTCATTCTGCTCAACTTCTTTTCAGCTTTTGAAACTATCACCCGTTTCTCCTTAATACTTTCTTTTCTCTAGGTTTTTCAGATCACTCTCTCTTAGTTTTCCCCCTGCCTATCAGATTGCTCCATCTCAGTCCCTGTTGTTAGCCTTATCCAGATCATGCCCAACTATTGTATTGTAGTTGTATCTCACAGGTCTCTCTCTTGGGCTCTCTTTTCTTCTCTACCACTGCACTAGGTGACCTCATCAGATCCCCATGATTCCTTTATCATCTCCATGCTGATGAATCTCAGATGTCTTTATTTAGCCTGAACACAGGGGCTCCCTGTTAGCTATAGAATCAAATACAATTTCCTCTATTTGGCATTCAAAGCCCTTCATAACCTAGTTGCCCACTCCTCCGGGAAAAACAAAACAAAACTACAAAACTTTCTAGTGTTCTCACACTTTATATACCCTCTCCACAACCAAGTCCTCTTTGATCCAGTGTCATTGGCCTCTTTACTGTTCTTTGAATAAGACACTTCATTTTTTTGTTCCCAGCATTTTTCTGCCTGCCTAGAATATACCTCTCTGCCTGTGTCTCTGTCTCTGTCTCTATCTCTGTCTGTCTGTCTGTCTGTCTGTCTGTCTGTCTGTCTCTCTCTCTCTCTCTCTCTCTCTCTGTGTCTGTCTCTGTCTCTCTCTGCTTCTCTCTCTCTCTCTCTCTCTCTCTCTCTCTCTCTCTCTCTCTCTCTCTCTCTCTCTCTCTCTCATTCCCACCTTTTCAGGAAGACTTTCTCAATATCATTCCAGAAACTTCTCTCTGATGATTATTTCCTGTTTATTCTGTTACTAGCTTAGTTTGCTTGTTATCTTTGTGTGTGTGAAAGTGTGTGTGTGTTTCCTTATTAGATTATAAACTCCTGGAAGGTAGTCACAGTGTCTTGCCTTTCTTTGTATTTTCAACACTTAACACAGTACCTGACACACTTGTTTGATGTTATCTGACTGTGACCCCATTTGGGGTTTTCTTAGCAGATACTAGAATGGTTTGCCATTTCCTTATCCACCTAGCACAAAGGTGCATTTAATAAATGCTTGTTGACTGAGAGGTGATGAACTCAGAGTACTGATTGGAACAGTTTTGTTTTGTTTTGTTTTTAATATGGCTAATGTACGAATTTTTGGTTTCTTATTTGGCTATACGTATATGTACTTTGCCCTTTGATTTCTCAATGAATGAGGGAGTAGGTAGGAAGGAGAAAATCTGGAATTTAAAGTTGAATTTAAAAACATTCTAAATTTTGTTTCAAAAGTTATTTCTGCATCTGTGAATATAATCATGCAACTGTGTGATTAACATAGTATAGTATGATTATAATTTTCCTAATACTAAACCAACTCTACTCTAGTGTAAGTCTAACCTGGTCAAATTTTTAATATGAGGGAGTGGCCTCTTTAGTAAATTTCTCTTTAGTTTGTTGCTTTTATATTCATTAGAGGCATTAATCTGTAATTTCCTTTACGTTTTATCTTTTCCCACTTTCTGTCTCAAGAATTTTTTTCTCATAGAAGTTTAGTTAGGTGCCTTCTTTCTCTATTTTTACAATAAGTTTATGTAACATTGGAGTTAATTTTGGTTTGAATTTTAATGACATTCACTTATGAACCAACTAGATCTTGAGTCCCTTCATCTTTATAAGTTAATCTACAGCTTTTTCAGTTTCTTTTTATTCATCAAGTTTTTTCCCATATAATTAGGCTAAATAATTTTCAATGTTACTCTATATTTCTTCTTTATCTGTTATGAAATTTTTTCTAGTTTTAAATCTGATAATTTGATTTTTCTCCTTTTTTAGTGAAATTGACTACTGACTTATATGTTTTATTAACTTTTGCATTTAAAACTGGCAGTTTTTTAATAATTATTTTTTCTTTTCATTATGTTTGTTTCTTCTTTAATTTACAGAATTTTGTTCTTAATTGTTTTTCTAACTTTTAAAAAATGCACAACTAATTCATTGCCTTATTATTTTTCTTCTTTGTATCTGAAAATATTAGATATATAAAATTTGCCCTTATATCTGCTTTGTTTGGCTCCTAAAAGCTGTGACGCAATCTTATTGTTGCCATATTCTTTGGTGAAATTATCCTATGTAATTAGCCATATATTGGACTATTTTAGTATCCATTTTAAAACTTAAATACTTTAAATTTGTGTTCTTTCTTCACTTCTTTATGTACTGCAATATTTAACACTTTGACATATCTAATTTTTGCATTTCTGTATTTATTTATGAATTTAAAAAAAGGTTCTCTAACACATGGTGAATGATCAAGGAGACCAAAAAGGGAAATATCACTAAGCTCTTGATTGTCCCATCTGGTGTTAGGGTCCTTTTAATCTTTTTTGGAGTATTTTTTAGTGTGTAGGGTCAGTCCTTCTAGCATATTTTATATTATCAGGTAAACTTTTCATCTTTTTTTTTCCCTTTCTGCCCCATTCTACTTCACCCCTTTAAAACAAGCCCATCTTTCCCTAGATCTAACAGTGTAGGTCTGTAACTGAATAGACTCATGTTATCTTGAGCAGTATGAAGTTTTATCTGGATATAAGGATAAATGGGTATTGTGGAAATGTAAGACCAACCCAAGACTTCAAATCATTATCTAAGAAATACCTAAGAAGATCTTCATGTAAATAAATATTGACCTCTCTGGGTACTTAAACCAAAAGGAAAGAAATAATGTAATCTGTCCTGTGAACTTCTACACACACACACACACACACACACACACACACACACACACACACACACACACACACAGGTTCTTTCAAAATTGTTTGTCTGAACCTTAATCTCCAGATTAGGACAGAATCCCACCACCTTCTCTGGACTGAGTGCAAGAAACCATTCATCTGATTTGTCCAATCAGGTACATGTGCTTAACGTTTTGTTAGATACTGCTATGGCTATGTTACTATGGATGTTACTATCTCATTCTTTTCCTTTGTGTTTTATTATTGTCCCACTGTATCCCAAATTCATTTTTATACTGCTCAGCTTCTTAAGGGAGGTCAGCCCATAGGAAATCAGTTCATAGATACTGTTGTTGTCTATGATTGAAAGAGTCTGGTGTGTCCTTGAAACTAGCAAAATAATTGAGTATAAATCAACACTATGAGGAGTTCAACTGGTACCTCAAAATTGTACTGGCGCCTTCCTTGTTTCACTGTCTCATAATAAGCATGAATCACAAGTAAATTGTCTAGTATAATCAAATTCCACTCAAATATACATTACACAGAGTAGCAGGAGATGTGATATATCTTACAAAATGGAAACAGCCCACACCTAATCTGATCACTTTAAGTGGAAAACCAGTAATCACGAAAGCCAAGTAAAATTAAATTGTGGTCAATAGGAAGTAGTTTTGATAACAGCACACTGATCACTCATAGCAATGAATGATCATGAAAAGTTAAATTCCAATGTAAGCCTAGCTGATGTCCCTATTTTTCTAACTGGAGGGCATTTTTGATCTCTTATTTATGAGCCTTTACTTTTCCCCCTACCCTCTAGAAAATCATTCAGGGAACCATAATATGATGGAAGGAAGCCATGTTATTATTGTTATATTTTTCCAGCCATGATGCTCAATCATTTGACCTATTGCTGCAATTTTTATCACCCTGTGTGTTTTTATATTTGAGTATTTATAGCTGTATTTTAAGTGCAAAAGGAATCAGGTCTCAATTTATAATATGAGTGATGCAGTCAATGTGCAAGACAAAGATCCTTGATTAGAGTAGAGTCTGTGTTTATATTTTCTATACATTCTACCATTTTCTTGAATCTGAAAAGCACCTGGACTTGCCACATTCTGAGCATATGAGAGTGATGAAAATCTTCTTTTTTCTATAAGAAACCAATTAATGTTTATGGTGCATTATTTCACTGCAGTCTCCTACTTCATTGATTTCAGAGTATGAAATCTGTCTCTTAAAGTCCTTCAAACACTTCTCTGTAATATGTTAAATTTATCATGCCAATTTAAATATAAATACATTTATATTACCCTCCTTTTTCTCCTTTTTGACAGAGTTTAGATAGACATGTTCCAAGAACAGGTTCCTATCCTGGTATTACTCATTTGTACTTAATATTTTGGAGAGTATTGAGAAGATGGAAAGTGAAGAGATATTGGCTTTTAAACTTATCTTCTGTGACCTTAATAAGAACATCTTTAGGATAATTCTAGTAGCAGACAGAATGGGGAGGGATAATATATTTTTAACCTTTTTTCTACTTAGTTTTAACATCTTCCTCTTGGCCTCAATATTTGGAAATAAATTATTCCATTCAATTAGGAACTTGGTATGGGAATATTTATTCAAATATTTGTTCTTATATTCGTATGAATCACTGGTATATCCAGTCAGTCATGGACAAAATTTTTGTGTCTAATAATGTTCCAGTTTCTATATAGTTTATTTGTGAAATCTTACAGTATAAATTGGGGTTTATATTTTAAATATGGTAGTTTGCTGCCTATTATTCAAAATGGTAAATGTTTAAATATTAGAAGTACTGTTAGTTATGTCCACTTAGTTTATCTCATCTGGAAAAATCATGTGGGAAGAAGATAAATTTTTTTCTTAAGTTAAACTTTAGCAAGCATTTATTAAGTATTTATTATATACCAGGAACTGTTCCATAGTTAGAAATATGGTAGTACATTATGTTATTGTCATCTTATTTGTACAGAAAACCTGGCAGGTAAGTGTTATTACTAGTCTGACTTTACAGATGAGAATACAGGAAGATAGAAGTTGTGACTGCCCAATGTCACAGGGTTATTAATAATCTGAGGCCAACTTTGAATTAGGTCTCCCCTGGCTTCAAGTTGAGGGCTTTATACACTACATGACTTACCTACTCCCATGTCATATTTTCTTGATTCTACAGACTATGAGCTCAAATTAAATAGTCTGATTCAGTTACAAAAGTATATATTTAATCCACTTGCACAATTATTATTATTAAGAAATACTGAGCTGGCTTCTTTTTTTTGTACTTGATAGTATTGTTGGGTTTTTTTTTTTCAATTACATGTAAAAATAGTTTTCAACATTCATTTTTTGTAAGATTTTGAGTTCCAAATTTTTCCTTTCCCCTCCTCAAGACATCAAGCAAACTGATATAGGTTATATATGTGCAAATATGTTAAACATATTTCTTTATTGCTCATGTTGTAAAAGAGAAATCAGAACAAAAGGGAAAAAAACATGAGAAAGAAAAAGCAAAAAGTCCAAAGAAAACAAAAGAAATAATGTGCTTTGATTTGCATTCAGACACTAGTTCTTTCTCTGGAAATGGAGAGCATTTTCCTTCATGAATCTGTTGGAATTGTCTTTGATCATTCTGTTGCTGAGAAGAGCTAAATCTACCAAAACTGATCATCACACAATGTTACTATTACTGTGTACAGTGTTCTCCTAGCTTTTCACAGTTCACTCAGCATCAGTTCATGCAAGTCTTTCCAGGTTTTTTCAAAATCTGCCTTCTCATAATTTCTTACAGTACAATAGATTCCATTACATTCATAGACCACAACTTGTTCAACCATGCCCCAATTGATAGGCATCCCCTCAATTTCAAATTCTTGGGCACTACAAAAAGAACTGCTATAAATATTTTTGTACATATGGGTCATTTTCCATTTTTTTATGTTCTATCTAGCATACAGTCCTAGCAATAATATTGCTGGATCAAAGGGTATGTACAGTTTGGTTGCCCTTTGGACATAGCTCCAAATTGTTCTCCAGAATGGCTGGATCAGTTCACAATTCCACCAGCATTCATGTGTTCAAATTTTCCTACATCCTCTCCAACATCAAGAATTTTCCTTTTGTATCATATTATTCAATCTGACAGGTATGAGGGGGTATCTCAGAGTTGTTTTAGTTTGCATTTCCCTAATCACTGGTGATTTAGAGCATTTTATGTGACTAAAGAGTTTTAATTTCTTCATCTGAAAATTGCCTTTTCATATTCTTTGATCATTTATCAATTGAGGAAAGACTTGTATTCTCATAAATTTGACTCAGTTCTCTATATACTTGAGAAATGAGGCTTTTATTAGAAACAATGGCTGTAAAAATTGTTTCCCAGTTTTCTGTTATGGTTGCATTGATTATGTTTTGCAAAAATTTTTATTTTAACAGAATCAAAATTATCCATTTCTTTCATAATGTTCTTATGTCTTGCTTGGTCAAAAATCCTTCCCTTTTCCATAGATATGGCAGGTAAACTATTCCTTCTTCTCCTAATTTGCTTGGGGAATCACCCTTTATGTCTATATTGCATACCAATTTCAATGTTCTCTTGGTACAGAATATGAGATATTGGTCTATGTATAGTTTCTGCCATATTATTTTCCAGATTTCCCAGCAATTTTGTAAAATACTAAGCTCCTATCCCAGAAGCATTAGTCTTTGGATTTATAAACAGTAGATTGCTATAGTCAATTATTACTATGTCTTCTGTACCTAAGCTATTGCATTGATCCACCACTGTATTTTTTATTCAGTACTAAATTGTTTTGGTGATTGCTGTTTTATAATAAGGTTTGAGATCCAATATAGTTATATCACTTTTCTTTGCATTTATTTTTACTAATACTCTTAATATTCCTGACTTCTTTTTCTTCCACATGGATTCTGTTGTTTTTTTCTATCTCTATGGAATAAAGTTTTGGTAGTTTGATTGGTATGCCATGGAATAAGCACGTAAATTTGTGTAGAATTTTCATTTTTAAGATATTAGCTCACCCTACACATAAGCAAGTGATATTTTTCCAATTATTTAGATCTGACTTTATTCATGTGAAGTGTTTTACAATTGTGCTCATATAGTTCCTGAGTTTGTCTTGGCAGGTAGGCGCCCAATTTTTTATATTGTCTACTGTTATTTTAAATGGAATTTCTCTTTCTATCTTTTGCTGCTGGACTTTGTTGGTACTGTATAGAAATACTGATTATTTATGTGAATTTATTTTATATCTTACAAACTTGCTAAAATTCTTAATTGTTTCAAGTAGTTTTTAGTTGGTTTCTAGAATTCCCTATGTATACCACAATTGGCAAAGAGTAATAGTTTTGATTTCATAAAACTAAAAAATAGTTTTTATTTCTTCAATTTCTGTTAGTTTTATTATGAATATGGTCAATTTCGTTGAAAGTTTTTCTAGCATTAAATCAGGCATTCATTCCCATTATGAATCCCAACTGGTCATAGTGTATTATCTCCATGATAAATTGCTGTAATATCTTTGCTAATATTTTATTTAAAAATTTTTGCATTGATATT